>NC_133820.1:633711-792139 GCF_047830755.1 Zonotrichia albicollis | reverse complement strand
CATCTCCCTTATTCTTGTGGTAATTATCTCCTTTCTTCACCACACGATATTTGAAAAGATTCTTTCCAAAGAAAAGACGAAGATTGAGGCCTGCGCTATATTTGAGAAATGTCCGTTCATTTCATGAGGGAAAAATAACTAAGCCACAAAGAAACCTTAAAAAAACTCTTCTTTGTTTCCTCCAGCATGCTCGTGGTTCTTTTGTGACTAAAGTATATGGTGTTTAAAACAAGATCTTTTCTTTTGTAAGGCCAGGGCCAACCGAGAAAGGGTAAGTGATGCGAGGCCACCAAAACATGGCGGACGCGCCTGTGGGGAATTTCAGAAACGTCCATCAACGTCTTTAGTTGAGCCAAAGTTACACGAAAGTCACTGGAAGATGAGTTAGGGAAAAACCCCTGCAGTCACCTGTTGTGTCCAGGAATTTTTTCCCAGCTGGATCTTCTGAGGCTGAGCCCTGGCTCACCTGAGGGCTCTGTGAGGGCCCAGGCCAAGCGCGGAGGGCTCCGTGAGGGCCCCGGTTGAGCTCTGCCCTCACCTGAGGGCTCTGTGAGGGCCCAGGTTGGGCTCTGCCCTCACCTGAGGGTTCCGCAATGGCGCAGGTTGGGCTCTGCCCTCACCTGAGGGCTCCGCAATGGCGCAGGTTGGGCTCTGCCCTCACCTGAGGGTTCCGCAATGGCGCAGGTTGGGCTCTGCCCTCATCTGAGGGTTCCGCAATGGCGCAGGTTGGGCTCTGCCCTCACCTGAGGGTTCTGCAATGGCGCAGGTTGGGCTCTGCCCTCACCTGAGGGCTCTGTGACGGCCCGGGTTGAGCTCTGCCCTCATCTGAGGGTTCCGTGAGGGCCCCGGGCCAAGCGCTGAGGGCTCTGTGAGGGCCCCAGTTGAGCTCTGCCCTCACCTGAGGGCTCTGTGAGGATCCAGGTTGGGCTCTGCCCTCACCTGAGGGCTCTGTGAGGATCCAGGTTGGGCTCTGCCCTCACCTGAGGGTTCCGCAATGGCGCAGGTTGGGCTCTGCCCTCACCTGAGGGCTCCGCAATGGCGCAGGTTGGGCTCTGCCCTCACCTGAGGGTTCCGCAATGGCGCAGGTTGGGCTCTGCCCTCATCTGAGGGTTCCGCAATGGCGCAGGTTGGGCTCTGCCCTCACCTGAGGGTTCTGCAATGGCGCAGGTTGGGCTCTGCCCTCACCTGAGGGCTCTGTGACGGCCCGGGTTGAGCTCTGCCCTCATCTGAGGGTTCCGTGAGGGCCCCGGGCCAAGCGCTGAGGGCTCTGTGAGGGCCCCAGTTGAGCTCTGCCCTCACCTGAGGGCTCTGTGAGGATCCAGGTTGGGCTCTGCCCTCACCTGAGGGTTCCGCAATGGCCCAGGTTGGGCTCTGCCCTCACCTGAGGGCTCTGTGAGGATCCACGTTGGGCTCTGCCCTCACCTGAGGGTTCCGCAATGGCCCAGGTTGGGCTCTGCCCTCACCTGAGGGCTCTGTGAGGGTCCAGGTTGGGCTCTGCCCTCACCTGAGGGTTCCACAATGGCCCAGGTTGGGCTCTGCCCTCACCTGAGGGCTCTGTGAGGGTCCAGGTTGGGCTCTGCCCTCACCTGAGAGCTCCGTGAGGGCCAGGCCCAGCTCTGGCCGGGCTCTCCCTGTGGGAAACGTTTAATTCCATCCCCTCTCCCCACAGTGTCTTTCTTTCAATGCCATCATGGAGGAGCTGGGCATCTCCCTCAAGCACCAGAAGAAGCTGAAGAAGAGGTCGAGGACGAAGGGGAAGTCGTCCTTCCCGAGCATCCTGACGTGCCAGCAGCGGCGCACGCTGAGGAAGGAGACCATGGCGTGAGCCAGGACAGAGCCAGCCCGCCCGAGGGGACGCCAGCTCCCGCTCCTCAGAGGCTCCCCATGGCTCCTTCTTTTAATCTCGCCTAGACTGATGTACCACCGACCCTCCAGGAGGTGTCTGGCTCTTCCTCTGGGCTGGATTTCTCTGCTCACCTGGTCTGCATCTCCGTCCCCTCCCCGTGCATCGCTGTATGTGCTTTCTAAATAAATAAATAAACAACTGACAGGGTTCTTTTTTCCAAGAATCTGGGAGTGAAACTTTTCTTTTCCCTGACTGCAGTGACCTTCTCCCTGTATCCCAACAAGTCCCATTTCCAGAGAAGCCTGGTTAGAGGTTAGGAAAACTGAAGTCCTCATTGGGCTGATTGGGCCCAAAGGGGAATGAACTTCCCACTGCCAGAGGGCAGGGATGGATGGATGGGATAATGGGAAGGAATTCCTCCCTGTGAGGGTGGGGATGCCCTGGCACAGGGTCCCTGGAAGTGTCCAAGGCCAGGTTGGATGGGGCTTGGAGCTGCTTGGTCTTTTTCCTTGCAATACAGCAGCATCTTCTGAGAAGGCAACACGTTAAATGTCCAGAGGAAGGAAAGTGTGCTGCCTAACAAGCAAACAGGCAGAAATTCTGCTAGCAAGGTTCTCCTAAAGCACAACCCCAGTGCAGGTCAGCGAGTTCGTGCTCTCCTAATTGCCAGAGCAGTAATTTTAACGGGCTACCGGCTCCAAATGAAAGGGGAGGCTCGGCCCCGGAAGGAGTGATGTGTTTAGCAGTTAATCTCTCTAATCGCCAGGGCTCCTAACTGCTAATCCAGCGTTCTGCTGTGCAGCAGGGCTTGCCTGGAGATGAATGCCCTGCTCAGAGGCACAGCCTGGGCTCTGCTCGGGGCACAGGGATGGCCCAGCAGCTCCATCCCCCAAACCCTGCCGGGGATCCTGCACCCAGAGGGGCTGGGGCTGCCCCTCATCTCCCGCAGGCACCACACACACCCTGAACCTGCCCCTCGGCAAGAACGAACGAATGCAGAGGCTCTGCTGCTTCAGGAGCACGAGGACCCAGCTCACACCTGTTTGACACAGGCTCCCCTTGTCACGGATGTCACCACAGGCTGTCCCCAGCCAGGACAGCTTTCTGTCAGACACACTTGTTTCCTGCTTCCCTTTCAAAATGAGAAAAAAATTATTTCTCTTTAAAAAATTCAACCCCAGGTTCATGATTGATTAAATAATCTTTCCCTGCTGATTAAATCGCTCTGAGCATCCCTAGGGGATGCTCTGAGGCTTGAGGAAATCTTTTCCAGCATGCTGTCACTGTCCTCGCTTTTCCCAAATGATCACCTCCCTCTCTCCAGACAGAAATGCCATCCCAGCTGAGACTGAGCCCTGCAAGGGGATCTTTGCTCTCCTCTAGACCCCAAAGTAATCTCCTCATTTCAGTGCACACCTGGAGCTCAGGAGCTGCAATCCTTTCAGCAGGGCAGTGTTTTAAAGCCATGTGTAAAGCTCATCTGGCTATGGAATTAAAGACAGTGAACTTGCCCGGCTATGGATGGCTAAATTCCCTTTTCCATTTTCTCCTCTTACCATGCCCAGTGCCCACACCTCCAGCCCCCTGCCCAGAGCTGCACTGTGCACCCAGAGCTGGTATTCCAAGGGTCAAGGCTTGCTCAGGTAGGAAGAAAAATTAAGTGGGAGACCATCCCTGTGAGCAGCACTTGGTGACAGCTGGCATTATCAAAACAAAATTGCTTTAAATAAATTCCTAAGCAGCGTGACCTATTTGCCACTTCATTATCTACAGGCTAAACTCAGTAAACACATGGCCTTTTGTTCTGTGCTCCTTCTATTGATTTTAATGAGACCCAGTGCTAGGGAAGAGCCATTCAACAGGAGGGCTGCATTCATTATTTATTTGGGTTTCAGCTTCATCTTTGCACATTTCTGCAGTTATTCCAATCAAAGTTTTGTCCAGGCTAATTCAGCAAAGGCGAGTGCAGGAAGTGACCTAAAGTGTTACCTGCATTTAGCTGAGGTGAACAATTCCCCAAAGTTTCCAGGACAATCTGCATCCCATTTGCAATTGATGACATATTTGGCAGGCTATTTGGGCAGCGAATTGCTGACATTTTGAAAAGAGCTATTTGATGATCTAACACAGACTTAAAATGTGGCCTTTGATTGATGCAAAATGCATAGAAAGTGGGCAAAATGAGGGGCTGAACTTCCTGCATCCATCTTTTTTCTGATTTTTTCTGCTTTCCTCACCTCCCAGATCCTCTGTGGAGACATCTGGGGAGATTTTTCAGGTACAGATTTGAGCATCACCCACTCTGCAGAGCTATTTCAAAATGCTAATGAATTATGATGCTGATCCAGAGCCAAAGCAGCAGCAAGACATACCAGTCTTGATATTAATAGATGATCAATGTTTATTCAACTCAGGCAGTGTTGGGGTTTGCTTTTTGTTTAGGAAATCCAATGGCACCTTGGGAGTTAAGGGTTGTTAAGGGGATTTCCCCTTCAAATCTGACCTTCCAGTGCTCTTGGAAATAGCACAATAATTTTTTATATATGTATAAATACACACACACATACAGGACCTCTTCTGCTCTTTCTAAATATATTCCAATGTCCTACACAGAGAAGCCAGAAAATTGAACTGAAAGGAGTCCTGAGAGGACCCTCAGTTCTCCCACACAAAACCAGAGATGTAGATATCCCTGTAAGGGTTTTTCTTTGGATATTAAGGAAATAAAGAATTTGTAACTATTTTTTTGTTGCTGTTGCTCAGGTCAAATGCAGATGAAGGGAAGAAATAGGGTGCTTGCGTCAGAAATCTAATCCCATAAAGAGATGGAGCCAAATTTGGTTTTGCACCTCAACCAATGGCCCAAGAAAGCCCTGAAAGAGCTGGATGGCCCTGGATTTGTACACTTAGATAAAGTCCCAGAGGCAATAGTTATGGATAGGAGTGTGACTTCCCACCAAGCTGAAAACCTGCTCTGTGAATTTCATGGCAAAGAGATTCCTCCCCAGGTTTTCTGTCTTAGTTTGGCTAAACCAGAAGGACTGTGATTGATAACAGCCTCTTAGAAATTCAGCACTCTGAACCTGCAGGCTGCTCCACCTCTGAGAGAAGCATGAATTTACAGCTTTTCATTAAGAGAGCTATGCATTAAAACCCCCAGGTTGCTCAGAGAGAATGAAAACGTGCTTGTCTCTCCTATCAGCTTCTCAAGCACTCATCATTTATTCCAGCCCTCAAAGTGAGCTCTCCCTGCAGTGCTGGTGGCAGGGAAAGCCTGCCCAGGCTGAGCTCAGCTCAGCTCCATGAAGCTGAGCCCTGCTCAGGAGTGAATGCAGAGCCAAGCAGGCAGCTGGCACCTCCCACCCCTCCAGGCAGAAAGGGCAAGCGAAAGCAGAGGGAAGCCATTCCCAGGAATTTCCACTGGTGGAAATTGCACAGCGGCCCATTCCAGAGTGTTCAGCACCCAAGGTCATCGCTGGCAGAGCCAAGAACCACACTTGGCAGTGGCAAAGTCCCTGGGGAATTTCTGAACTAATTTGTCTTCTCCTTATTTAATTCCCTAAATAATAATAACAAAATTGAAAAAGTAAAGGCATTTAGACACCTTCCCAATTTGTTTTTTCTTTGTTTTGAAGGTGATTTAAGCACGGCAGCTGCACTGACTTTTGTAAAGGGCCATGAAATCTTTTTTTCCATACATAGGAAAGGGCAAAGCAACGTAAAATCTTCCGTGGCAAAGCTGATGTAAAATGCCTGTGTTCAACCACAAAGCCCCATGCAAAAAAATAATAAAAAACCAAAACCAAAACTAAAAAAAAATTAAAAAGGCCAAACCAAAACCCACAACAACAAAAGAGCCCCACCAAAAAAAAAAAAAAAAAACCCACAACAAAAAAACACCAAATCAATCAAATCAACCAACCAATCAAAAAACCCAACAACACCACAACCAGATATTTTGCCCTGCAGTGGAAAACCTGGATGCTGCTGGCTCTGACTGGAGCCCCAGCTGTGCCTGCTGAAGGCCCCAGGACACCCAGGGGCCCCGAGGCGAGGCTGCTGCCTGAGCTGGCTTTGGAAAAGGTGCTATTCACAACCAGTAAAAATAAATGTGTCCGCAGGCAATAGCTTGTACAGATTCTCTGTTCCTGTAAATCACAAGTGCACTTTTCTTCTCCGGGTTCAAAACATGCAGATGGCCAGCAAGTAACCATAACAAACAAAAGGGGGGGGAAAAGCCAAGAATAAGGCTGTTGTAAAAAGCACAATTTGAACTTCTCATTCCCTTTAAATTAATAATGAAAATATTTTAAAGTCATCAGAAAAGGAGATTTTAAAACAATTTTTCTTTTTACGGATGCAGTAGCGGTTAAAAGGACCTGAGTATTCCCAGCTAAAAGACTTCCCAGCAGAACATATTCCTGACATTCATCAGGCTATAAACAAACACCCACTGAAGAGCAGCACGCTATCCTTAATTAAACAACAACAGTTGGATGGGGGACGGAGCAGGAGAAGGAAATAATAGTAATTTAGTTTAACTGGGAAAACGTGAGCAGCCTTTTAATGCAGCCACAAATGCACGCAGTGACTCAGAGCCACAGCCTCTGGCATTAAAGCTCCGGGCACTGAAGCACTGGGCAGGATTGGGCACTTGTTGGATCAGGCCCCTTTTGTTGGTGGCACCACGTGTAGCTGTGTCTGCAGCCATTCCAGTAATTCCAGAGCATGGAAAACTTCGCTCTGATATGGCTTTTAGGAGTAAAATTACACTGGTAATAACTACACCAAGTAACCATTAATAATGGCCACACTAATTAACTATTAATAATAACTACACTAAATAACCACTAATAGTAACTGCACTTGTAAAGGAGAATAATAAAATTCAATGAAGTACAAAAGTTCCAATTTTCCTTTAAAAATAAAAAGAAGTATCCATAATTTAACATTTTAATTTGATGTTCTGGATAAGGCATTCTGCATAGGGATGTGGAAAAGTTAAAAAGTTGGTTCAAAAAGCCTGGAATTGTGTGCTTAACTCTTAGAAAAAGTTCTAAGCTTGAGATGCAAATTTGGAAATGGCTCACTTGGCACGGTGTCTTACAAGGGAGAGTAACTTCAAGTGAAATCTTTAATTAGCACAGCATTTAGAAACTTTATTAAGTTATCTTTTGTGGAAAAAGCCCTGGAAAGCACAATCTTAATGTGGCTGAGACATCCCAATTCCATAAATGAAAAATGGGAAGGACAAGATTTATTATCCTGAAAAGCAGGGCGACATTTACTTTAATGCACTACAGCAGCAGCTTTAAATAACCAAGTGTGGCAGCTTGCAGGATGTGTTTTCAGAGCAGTTCTTTACTTCAGCTGGTCCCTGGATAGAACCTGGGTAGAACTGGCTCTGGAAAGGTGTGAAGATCAGTTCTGGACTTTTGGGCTCATTTTCAGGTATCTCAGTGGCCTCATCCCACTCATTTCCCAGGTCTTTGGGGTCTGTCTGGCCAGAGGTGGGAAGGAAGGGGGATGTATTTATTTATTTATTCCCTGGGATGTGTTTATTCCCTGGGATGTGTTTATTCCTTCAGGCCAGGCTGTGGTGCCTCAGAGCACTTTCCAGGGGCACCAAGCAGGGCAGCACAAAGGAGGCTCACCATGGTGGGCCCCAGGCTAAGTGGGGCAGGGCTGGGACGCCAGGAAAGCCCCCGGGGATCCAGGTGGGCTGAGCTCTGCAGACAAGACAATAGCTGGGTTTATGGGAGCACAGGGGAATAAATCACATTGTCCAGAGAAGGACAACAAATCAGGGTAGGGAAGCTTTGCACTAATCCTGTGTTGTAATGACAGCTTAGAAATTTGGAACTTTGATGAGTTCAGAGATTGACTCAAAGCTCTTTAATTTGGCTTCCTGGTATTTAATCTCTTAACTTTGCGTTCTTAATCAGAACTCGGGGCGGATCTTTAATCTTGTGTGTACAGCCTGGAGATTAGAGGCCCTGAGCTGCCTCTGGCACACAGCTGGAGCTGCCCTGCGCCTTCTCCTGCCCCCAGAGGCACCCAGGCCTGGGGAGACAAAGAAAGCCCGTAAATATCCTCTGGCAGAGAGCAGGAACACTTCTGTCTCTTCAGCAAAGAGTTAAAATCCATCAGGGCCTGTTTCTTTTAAAACATTCCACAATTCATTTTCAATTCCCTCCACTTTCCGTGGTAGTCCTGGAAACACTTTATTTACTCATTGTTACTGCTGGCTATCCTGCTTTATCTGTTCCTGAATTATTCAAATGACTTAAATAGGGGCAGAGTCTATGGAAAAGTAATTTCCCAAAGTTCAGTAGGAGTTTTGAACTGTTTTCAACTTAGTTTGCTGCCAGTGAGCCAGAATTAAACTTTTCTTAATCTGGATTGTTTCCTTACAGAGCACACACAGCTGGACAGAGCAACAAAAATTATCTGGGGGTTTATTGAGAGGAGCAGGGAAAGGTCAGAAGGAAAAACACATTTGCTATACAGACCAGCAAATAAACATAGGAAAAAACTGCTCAGTGAATAAAAAGAATGTTTCCAGTGTGGCTGTGGACACCCTGACTTTGTGCAGTGCCTTTGCAACACAAATGTTACTCACAGAGTACAAGGATTAAGATGAGATCTTCCTCCCTGCCTTGAGGAAGATTAGGAAACTTTTAAGAAACATCCCTGAAATGATTAAGTCATCATTTTAAAACCTGTTAGAAGTAATTTTAAAATCTGTGGGGAGTAATGTTGCGCCACTTCTCCGTGTTTTTCATATTGTCTGAATAGCACAAAATAAATTTTTTTAAAGGATGAAAACGAGCAGGAGGATATCAGCAAAGAGGACACACACACACACACACACACACACACACATACCATAAATTGTGTTCTGGTGAACAGGAGAGCCCTGAATCCTACTACGCAATCCTGCTGCACTTTGGTTTCTGATGTGAGAACAGAACCCAAGAGTTGGATTTTTGGGGCAGGATCTCCAGCTCCCACCAGGGCCACCTGCAGAAGGTGGCTCTGAATCACCAATTCAGCTCCAGAAAATCACATTTCTCCCCACGGCGTTTTCCCTGGAAGTTGGAACATCTCAAATTGCATCTCCCTGGGAGGACAAACCCAAACTGCCACGGATGCTCTGGTCCCTGACACAGCAGGGTTTTGATGGAGAGATCCCAAATTTGTGACCCTGGAAGCAAAACCAGGCCATGGGAATGGATCCTGGGATCCCAGAATGCCTGAGGCTGGAACAGAGCCCTGAGCCCCAGCTGTGCCCCATGCCCACCTGAGTGCCACCTCCAGCCCTTCCTGGGGCACTCCAGGGACAAATGTTGTTCCCCGTGAAGAGCTCCACAGGGTAACCCAGCGAGCAAAGAGCATTTCTGGGGTCACAGACCTATCCTGGGAGCAGGAGAAAAGCAGGATGGATGTGCTGCTGCCTTGTCTCATGCCTGGTCCCACCCAGGTTTCAGGCTGTATCCCCACGGTTTCACAGCCTGGTGTAAAATGCACTCCCTCGTTTGAAGCAGAGCTGTTTGGTTTTAAGATGGAGCAGAAATAATTTTTGGATGGCTTAAATAAAGGATTTTTTCAAAGCTGTTTTTGTGATTGGAGTCATACACAGGTCATTTTCCATTAGTGAGAAAAAGCATGTGAAGTACTTGGAAATTACTCACAACTGTAAAGCAATAATCACCTTTGAGATAATGATTTTCTTTTTATGACACCACTACCCTCTTGCTTTTAGCATTTGCATTTTAATACCTCAAGAACAAAGACTTTCCCACTTATTGTTCCAACAAAGAGCTGCTTTCCAGTCTAGCTTGTAATTTTTCAATCACATTAACAACCCTCAAAGTACTTTTATTGCTGAGGGTATTTGAAGAGTTTTGTAAAAAGATAACTGCATTTTCTGTAACAATGTGGGGGGAAAAGCCACACAGATGTGAACTAACAAGTGTGGGGGTTTTTAAACTGATGGATAACAAATAAAGGATAAGTTCCTGCCAGCACCTGTGTGTTGCTGAGTTGACAAGTATTTTATCCGTGTAAGCAGATAAATACTAGCTTGGAATTTCTTCATTCTTTTTTAAATACACTCAGTCAATCTGGCACAGCGTTAGTGTCACAGATCCCACTGCAGCTTCTCAGCAAAATGAGACAATTCAGCATCTAAGTTATAATAATTATTGTATTATTGTATCATTACATTATTACTATTTTATCTCCCCTAATTCTTTGTAGGCAGCGTTTCATGGCACCAGCTTAGAGCTGGAAGTGATGCTGTGTAAAAGGGGTAACAGCAAATCTTTTCTTCCAAATTTTAAAACCTCTTCTCCTTTAGACAGAAGCAATAGAAGCTCCTTGAACTATTAGCACATTTGTGCTTAAAGGTGCATTCACATGCAGGACGCGGCACTTTGCCTTTTGTTTTGCCCTATTTGTCCGCAAATAGCTTAAATTCGGTTTCCCGCTGGGTTTCTCGGGGTTTTCAAGGCCAGGCGTTGGGATGGCGCTGCTGTCCCGTAGGAGCAGCGAGGCAGCAATCCCAGGGTCGTGCTGCCATCTGCTGTTCCAACTGGGAAGGAACGGGCTGGGACACCTCCACCAGACCAGGCTGTTCCAAAAAATTAAACCGTCATTAAAAAAACACAGAAATTTTTTCTTTTTCTTTTTTTGGTTAAGAAAATAATGGAAAAGTCTCTTCTTGCTGTGGAAATCCTGTGATTTCCCAATTCCCATTTCCCAGAATCTGACACATCCTGGTCTTATTTCCTTTGGTGGTGGTTTGGGATTTTTCATTAAGCAGAGAGGACAAGTTATTCACTTTAGTTCTGATGACCCTTTCCTGTTGTCCTCTGCTGGCATTACAAATACAGACACCAAAAGGCAGGATCCAAGCAGGGATTCAGAAGGCAGCCCCAAAATTCATAGAGGCAAGGCAGCTGATTACCACCAGCCCCAATTTAAATCCCAGCTCTGCAAACAATTTCTGCACAACTCCAAACATTTGCATCCCGCCATTGGGCTGGCATCAGCAGAGGCCAGATGTGAAACCCCAGCCCTAACCCAGCTGGTTTTTCCAGTCCCACAGGCAGAAAAGGATCAGCCCACAAGCGGCCACAGGTCCCATTTCCCACCCAGGACACTGAGCTGCTCCTCTCCAACCCCAGCTGAAGCCTTGAGCCAGAGCACACTTGGAAAAAGCAGCAGAGACTGGGCAGTTGTGGGATCCCTAATTTTCCAGGCTGGAAGCCTGGATTCCATCATCAGTGCACATCCCTGATCTCAGCGGTGAGATTTGGCAATCTCTTTGCGCCAGTAAGTGCTGCTATCATTTCCTGCGAGCTGCTCCCCAGTGTTCCAAGGAATTCTCCTCCCTGCACATCCCCCAGAGCACTCATCCCCCTCGCCTGCCCCAGCCCCTGCCTGCTGTAACAAGAATTACCCTTTGGGGAGGCACTCGGGGGCTGCACATCCCAACATTCGGAGACCAAAGCCCTGAATGACCTAAAAGCCGAAAGAGCAGCGGGAAATCTCTTGGCCAGAGAGCGGCAGCAGCAGGCAGGACACCAGAGGCTCCAGAGGCACCAGGACCAGCACCGCCCTGCTCTGAACACCCCGGGGCTTTTTGGGATCGGGCTGGGCTGGGGGATTTTACAGTTCCACCGCGCCAGGTGGCTCCAAGCCCTGTCCAGCCTGCCCGGGATGGATGGGCATCCCTCGGGAGCATCCCAGGGCGTGTCCCGGAGCTGGAGCTGGAGCAGGGACGAGGCGCTCTGGGCACCCCCTGGCCGTGGGATGGAGCAGCAGCCGCAGCAGCTGCGGAGCCCCGAGCAGCTCGGAGCGAGAGCTGAGCCCATAGATGGCGCTCTTCTCCCATGGAATATCGCAGCGGGACATTCCCGCCTCTCCCTTTCCCTGCCTGCAGGATCCCGTGTCGGGGCTCTTTGGGGCGGCTGCCTCATGCTGCCCTGCACACTCTCCTCTTCCCCGGGTTACTGCCCCCTCCCAGCCCCATATCCCCCCATTCCGGGGTCCCGGGGGATGCTCTGTGCACAGGAAGGAGCTGTGCAGCGGTAAAACATTAATAATATTTGTTTCCCTCTGTGAATGCCTTCCTGCAGCCCTGCAGAGCCTCTGGGGCCGGTGAGGTTCCTTCCCTCTGCAGGGGCAGCCCAGCTCGGGGTCACTCGGGTGCTGTGGGACACGCTGGTGTGGCTGTGTCCTGCCCAGCCAAACCCTCCTGCGCTGCCAGAGCCAATAAAGGAGGTTTAATTACTGTGTAATGAGCTGGTGCACAGGAAGCAGATGATCTTCCCTAGGGAAACATCAGGTGCCTCTGCCCTGCATGTCCTGCGGGCTGTCCCATCCTCAGAGCCCAGGAAATGCCAGGAGGGAAAGGTCTGTGCCTTTCTCTGCCTCACCACCACCCTGAGAGGGGAAATGTCCCCCTCGGGGCTGGGATAGCCAGGAGCTGCTTGTGGCTGCAGCTTTATGGATTCCAAGCGGGAATTTGCCCCGGCAGAGCTCGCCTGTGTTTGTGCACCTGTCTGCCTGCAGAGCTGGGGGTGCTCACCTGGAGAGGAGAAGCTCCAGGGACACCTCAGAGCCCTGGCAGGGCATAAAGGGACTCTAGGAAACCTGGAGAGGGACTGGGGACAAAGCCTGGAGGGACAGGACACAGGGAATGGCTCCCACTGCCAGAGGGCAGGCAGGGATGGGGCTGCCTGTTTGCTCTCATCTGGAAAAGCCTCAGGGCTCGGAGCAAGAGAGTGCTGGGGAGACCTTGAAAATAAATAGTCCAGGGCTAGATAAACAAAGTTTCCCTTTCCCAAATACCAGGATTACACCACGGCTTCAAAATTTATAGAAAAAATACCCCGCCGATGAAGTAAATTGAGAAAATCAAAGCAAGGAAAGTGCCCTGGAGGAACGGGATCCTTGCAGGGAGGGGAGAGGGGACTGGAGCTGGAGGGAAAGCCGAGCCCAGTTGGGACTGGGGCTGAGCACGCAGCTGGCAAAGCCCTGGCTCAGCAAACCGCACACTCTGGCACCCTGGGACTGCAGGAAAACACAGGAATACATGAAACCCTATGGAACGGGATTGCAAAATTGGGATTTGCTCCGCCGCTAAAAGTGCGCGCGTAGGAAGAAGCCCCACCTCCGCAGAGCCATGCCCACCCCCGGGCGGGCAGGAGCAGCCCGAATGGCCCCGGCGGCGGCGGCAGAGGGACAGCCCGGCTGCCGGCGGTGAGCGAGCATCGGGAGAGCCCCGCGGGTGAGTGTGCAGGGCTGCCCGCCGGGGCACGATGGCTGCGCTGCCGCCGGGCTCTGCCAAGGGGAGCTCTGTGCTCCGGCAGGGCTCTGCTGGGCTGGGAGCAGCTTCAGGGGCGCAAAGAGGAGTGCCGCCGTGCCTGCTCCGCGCCAGCCTCTGCACGTGTGCTCTGTCGCTCCCTCTCTGCTTGTGCTTGTTTATCTGAGGGTCTTTTCTTTTCCCACTTATTTCTCGCGCTGCAGGGAATTTTCCCATTTTCCCGCTGCTGCCCCGCTGGCTTTCTCCCGTTGATTCACTTCTCCTACAAAAGCACTGCCTGTTTGCAGCCGGGATCTTGGGAAGGGGCCAGGCAGCGTGGATCTGACCCGTGCCCGGCTGGCACAGGGAACCTGGCCGAGCCAAGCCTCTCCAGCAGGGAGGAGCGCTGGTCCTGCAGCCCCAGAGTCATGGGAGGCTCTGGGCTCAGTGCTGAGCTGCTCCCACCGAACTTTCCCCGGCTGCAGGGCGCTGGGAGCAGCAGGAGGTTGTGTTCCTGCTGGCTCCTGCAAACGGGGGGCTGCCGTGTCCCCTCAAGCCTTTGGGACGGGCACATCCCCCGGGAGCCAGCCCTGGGAACAGCCTGTCCTCCCCGGAGCACGGATTTCAGGGTTGGGCTGGGGCTGGCCGCACCTGCTGCTCCGTCAGGTGTCCCTGCTGGGCATGGGGACAAGGGCTGGGTGGGCTCTGTCCCCTCCTGTGTGGGGGCTGCTGCTCTGATCCCACCCCTGGAGATGGGCACCCAAGGGCAAGGATACCCCTGTGTCAGGAGGGGATGCACTGCCTGTCCCAAAAACACTGGCTGCTCCTGGATCCCTGGCGGTGCTCCAGGCCAGGTTGGACTGGGTTGGGAGCAGCTTGGGACAGTGGGACAGAGCCCCGGTTCCTCCGCGGTTCCTGGCTCCCAGTGTGCTCCCAGCCCTGGTTCCTCCGCGGTTCCTGGCTCCCAGTGTGCTCCCAGCCCCGGTTCCTCCGCGGTTCCTGGCTCCCAGTGTGCTCCCAGTGCTTCCCTAGGGATGCTGCTCTGCCCCGTGCCCTGCCCTGGACCTGCCACATGCGCCCTGGCTGGAGTAGGTTAAATATTGGGTGTCTTAAGCCATGGTGTGGCTTTGTAGGATGGCCTGGGAGCTCTATTTCCCCCCTCAGCACCTGCCATTGGCACGGCAGGCTTTGGAAAGGTGTTTTTCCAGGGAAGTGCAGGCAGTGTGGGAGGCAGAGCAGACGGCAAGGGGAATTCCTGCCTTGAGACACGATTGGGACACCACAAGGCTCTGAGGCGCCATCCAGGGAAAACCGAGAGCGAGCGCAGGGCTGGAGAAACCCCGGGACACGATCACGCCCAGGGATGCAGGAAAGGGCTTGTTGCTGTCAGGCAGCCCGGCTGGGGCCAGCTGTGCCTCCAGCTGCACGTCTGGGCACCTCAGGAAGATAATTCCATTTGCACTGGACTTTCTTGGTCCCTCCAAGTGTACAGATGACAGTGCAATCCACCAATGTTAAATAATGGGAGAAGGACACTGGGTAGTTCCCCTTGCTGCCCACAATACCAGCGTTTCCTCCTTTTCCTGTGCCAGCTCCAGCCCCCACCAGCTGCTCCGGGCTGGGGCTTCACTCCAGCACTTGCTCCTTGTCCATCAGCACCCAGAAATGTCACCAGGTCTGTCCCCCCCACAGTGTTTTCTCTGCTGTTCACAGCCAGCTCCTCTCTTGCTGGCTAAGGAATTTTCTCACTTCTCCTAAGCTTTGCTCAGTTCCCTTTCCTGGCAGCAGCATTTCCCTGCTCCTCCATCCATCCATCCATCCATCCATCCATCCATCCATCCATCCATCCATCATCCATCATCCATCCATCTATCATCCATCCATCCCTCCCTGTTGCTTGCAGGTGGCCAGCATCATTCCCAGCTCCTGGTGAAGCAAGTTTTACTGGCCACCTCCAAAATTTGGGGATGCTCTGGTTGGTAACCCCTGGGTTAGTGTAGAGGGGGTAAAGAGCTGCCCTGGAATGTCCCTTGGAAATAAATGTTCAGGATTGGGGTGCAGCTGCTCCTCATGGAATACTCAGTGTGAGGAGCAGATCTGTGGTCCTGGGCAGACCATGAGTGCAGATGGAGGAGCTGGACTTGTTGGGATTTCTTTTGTCAGAAGTTACAGATAATAAATAGCAAACAAGCTCTGGTTTGCTCCAGGAGGTCTCAGCTCCAGGGAGCTGCTGGGGTTTCCACTCAGGATGTGTGTTCGAGGCACGGGGCCATTGCAGGGGCTCTTGCTCCTTGTTTTGCAACAGCTTCCCCTTCAAAAAGCTCATTTTTCTCACCGGAGGTGTCTGTGTCCCTGGAGCCACTCTGGCTCTGCCCGTTTCCTCCAGCTGTTCCTTACGCTGCAAACTCTCACAGCTTTCAGAGGAACTCAGCAGAAAATCTGTGTTTTTCTCAGTTTTCACTCCTGTCCGAGCAGCAGTGAAGTACAGAGGGGAAAAAACATCAGGAAGGTATTTATGGAGTATGAAAGCCCAAACGGGGGAAGCTGTGGTTTGGGATCTCTTCCCTTCAGGCTTCTCTTGGCAGGTGTTTGTCCACAGAGCCAAGCACTGCCTGCAGCCTGTGGAAAGGCAGATTCCTGCTGGAATTGGGCTCCTCATCCTGCCTTCAGCACTTTGACTCCCACCCAGGGCCGGAGCTGCTCGAGGCAGGAAGGGTTTGCCTGCCAGGCACAGAGGAGGTGCTAAGATAGAAAGTGGGCACAGGACAAGGCTTCCCTGCCGCACAGCCACATCTGTCCCTCCCAGGCCAGGGGGTGTATTCAGCACCTGCCTCCATCCAGAACACAGGGGTGACTTCTGTGCTCAAAATTCTGCATGGAACCGTGGAGGGGAGGAGCAAAATGGGCAAAACTGGGAAGTCCCGGTGTGGCAGACCCCCCAAAGCCTGGAGCCCCACAGGAAGGCGGGAGGAACGGGGCAGGAGCAGTTTAACAGTGCTGCTGGTCACCCCGCAGGAGCCCCCTCAGCCTGGGTGCCAGGGAGCGGCAGGCAGCTCTGGGAGGCCTCAGCACACAGCACACGCCTGGGGAGCAGGGCTCCATCATCCCCAGGCACAGGGGTACCAGGGCAGGGCTGAGCCCCTCCCTCACTGCTGTGCTTGCACGTCATATGTTCCAACACCAGCTTTCCTTGCGCCTCTAATTTTTAACCTCCAGCAATGCTTTCCTATTCTAATTTCTTGTAAGGTTTCTGTCATCTGTGGCCCGTTTCTCATTACACAGAGTCACTGAGCTGGGCCCATCTCATTTCTTTTTGCCACATGGTGAAAGGCAGGAGCAGCTCTCGGGCGCATCCCTGCATCCCTTTTTGTTCCCTGTCTTTTTCCATGCTGTGTGTCCACTGTTTTTCCCTTCTGTTGTGTTATAAAGCATCTCTGCACCCACATTTTCCAAGCCAGCTTCCCCTTCAGCCCAGGCACATAAATACACAAATTACCCCCCTCATAAATACACACCCTGACACCCTTCCAGCCTCCAGAGGCAGAATTGTTCAGCAGAAGGAAGACAGATTCTGGAATATTTGCTGGTATTTCCAGTGCCCTGCTGGGGTTTAATTTGCTGTGTTACATTGGCTGTTATTTACTCACGCTCTGCTGAGCCCAGCGTGTGCCTCTCCTTGCTCAGCCCAGGGGAGCAGCTGCTGATGAAGGCTTTGGGAGGAGAAATGGCCTGGGGAATGGGACAGGGTGCTGAGCACCCAGCCCAGACCCTGCTGCAGCTCCCTGAGGGGTTTGGGGCGTTTCTGCTGCCCTGGTGTCAAAGCAGAGGCAGCCTGGGGACAAGTGGAGCATCTTAATCAGTGCTGCAAGTGCTTTGGGAGATTGTGTCAGATATAGGCAGTGACAGGACAGGGAAAGCTTCCCACTGCCAGAGGGCAGGATGAGATGGGATTTGGGAAGGGAATTCCTCCCTGTGGCTGCCCTGGATCCCTGGCAGTGTCCCAGGCCAGGCTGGACAGGGCTGGGAGCAGCTGGGACAGTGAAGGTGTCCCTGCCATGGCAGGGGTGGCACTGGGTGAGTTTTAAGGTCCCTCCCAAGCCAAGGGATCCTTCCCTGCACAGATGGGGGTAATTCCCAGCCTGCAGCTCCCTGCAGTCACTGTCCCCAGCAGGGAGGGGGTGCCGGGCAGGCGAGGCTGGCATTCCTGGCAGGATTTTAGTGGCATCACTTGGTGTGAGGCTGAGCTCAGATCCCTGGGATTGCCATGCCAGGCCTTTCTGAGGGATGCACTGACCCAGGACAGAAGTGGGAAGAAAACTGGGCTTTGAGGACAAACCCTGCACCTGTAGCTGAAGGAATAACAGCAGCTGATGGATCTGCAACACTCTGAACAGCCTTCCTTCCTTCCTTCCTTCCTTCCTTCCTTCCTTCCTTCCTTCCTTCCTTCCTTCCTTCCTTCCTTCCTTCCTTCCTTCCTTCCTTCCTTCCTTCCTTCCTTCCTTCCTTCCTTCCTTCCTTCCTTTCCTTTCCTTTCCTTTCCTTTCCTTTCCTTTCCTTTCCTTTCCTTTCCTTTCCTTTCCTTTCCTTTCCTTTCCTTTCCTTTCCTTTCCTTTCCTTTCCTTTCCTTTCCTTTCCTTTCCTTTCCTTTCCTTTCCTTTCCTTTCCTTTCCTTTCCTTTCCTTCCTTTCCTTCCTTTCCTTCCTTCCTTCCTTTCCTTCCTTTCCTTTCCTTCCTTTCCTTCCTTTCCTTCCTTTCCTTCTTTTTTTATTTGAATCAGTTAGGCCTTATCTCCCTCTTTATTTGATGTCCTCTCAGCAGGATCAAAGTACTTTTCTGTTTGGTTTCCTTCCTAAGGGAGAGGAGCTGGGTGGGATCTGAGGGCAGGGGTTTGTGCTCAGTCTGATCTGCTGGCAAACCCTGGTGTTTGAGGTCTCTGCTGAGCACTGCCCGGGGTCAGCCGCCCTCCCTCCTTCCTCCACACATGTAAAGGAGAGCTGGAAAGGATGACAGAGTGCATTCTGGATTTGTGGTTTGCAGGTCTAATGAGGGACAAAGGCATTAGAGGACATGGAGCCTGCCTCCAGCGTTCCCATCCCTGGAAATCCCGGCTCCTTTGGGTTCCTGCCTTTGCTGTTCCACCCTTTTCCTGCCCCCTGAGCACCCCAGGGGCAGCAGCAGCAGCAGCAAGCCCGGGGCTGTCAATAATTGATCAGGGCTGGAGCCAGGCAGGTGCCTCTGCCCCAGCGCTGCTGAGCCAGACCTCCAGGGGCCCGGCAGTTTTTCCTGCCTGCTTCCATCGAGGCTCAAACCCGCTGTATTGATCCCAGGCTGGATTTGTTACAGCAGTCTCTCTCAGCACGGGCCGAGGGCAGCAATCGCGTTCTGCAGAGGCTGTTGGGGCACTCAGAACTCGTGCAGGTCCCCTCTGGAATTCACCTCTCAGGGTTTGTGAACGCCACAGCACGGGCAGACTCCTCCTGCGAGAAGTTACATCAAGCCCTGCATTTTGTTAATTAGTTTGAGGCTGCGGGTCCCCGCTCCTTTGCCTCTCATCACGGGGGAAATAGAATTACACACAACAATAATGGGAAGCCTTTCACCCCATTTGCTGCCGAGATGAAAACATCTATTAGAATGTGCTGAACAACAAGTTAAAGCCTAATGGCTCTAGCGTGCCTGGGAACAATGCATCTTCCTGAGCAGGAAGCCTGGCCGCTGAAACCCAACAAAGCCATCGCGGGTCCCTGGGGAGGAGGCAAGCAGACCTGCGGGCAGGAGGGGCCGCTGGCTCCCCGCGGGCTGGAATTCCACTGCATGGTCGCGTTTAGGTGATGGCTGAGGGTCCAGAAGCGAGCCTGGAGGGGCAGTTCCAGGGGAGATGCGGGAACGCCGCGGTGGCAATGGGATGCGCAGGGATGCAGGGCTTTAATCCAGCAGTGCCCAGCACAGGGAGGGATGGGAAGGGCTTGCTGAGCAAGGAGCTGCTGCCCCCGAGCCTGGACAGATCCCTGCAGAGCGATGCAGAGTGCTGGGCAGGGCAGGGCCAGGACTTTGCATCCCCTAGAACTTCTGGGGTTCTGCAGCCCCAGAGATCCCTCTGGAAAGCCATTTGTGCAGCCCGTGGGATCCCTCTGGAAAGCCATTTGTGCAGCCCACTGCTCCCCTTCGATTCGCACTTCTCCAGGCAGCTGAGGAGCCTCTGGATGGCAGCACAGCCATCAGCTTTGCCAGCTGCCCTGGCAGAGTTTGCTGCTGGCAGCGGCTGAGGGTGCCCCATCACCCGGGCCATTGATAAGGAGTCACACCGGCCCCAGAAGTGTTGCATAATGTTGTCCTTGGCCCTGCTGAGCAGCGTTTCACCTCGCAGCCTCTGGGGTTCCACATTTTGCAGGCTGCCTTGTCGCTGTGCAGAATCCAAGTGCCCCGAGCAAAGGGAAGGCAGGAACAATCGGTGCCTGCCGGGGAGACCCGTGTGCCCGCTGCGGGGGTGTTTGGCAGGGCTTTGCTGGGCAGGGGGGAGCTGAGGCCCAGCCAGGAGCATTGTGCTGATGATTTATCCCTGACAGGCTGACGGCATGACGGGGAGCAGCCAGCCCGACGTGGCCCGCAGCAGGCTCTGCAGGAGCCCCTTTCTCAGCATCAAGGTAAACACCCCCTGCCTCCCCAGCACCCCTCGGCTCCCCGGGCTGGGAAACAGCAGCTCAGCCCCCTGCAGAGGGCACTGGGAGGATTTATGGGCACCAGGTGTGCTTGGGAAATGCCCCCTGGGTTTGCCAGGGCACAGGTGCCTTTGGTGTGGAGGTGTTTCCATTCCAGAGCCAGTGGGGCTGTGATGTTTCAGTGCAGGTTTATTAACTCCCTGCTCCTCCAGAGAATCACACGATGATGGGATGGGATGGGATGGGATGGGATGGGATGGGATGGGATGGGATGGGATGGGATGGGATGGGATGGGATGGGATGGGATGGGATGGGATGGGATGGGATGGGATGTGTTGGAGGGACCTTAAAGCCCATCCAGTGCCACCCCTGCCATGGCAGGGACACCTTCCACCATCCCAGGCTGCTCCAAGCCCTGTCCAACCTGGCCTTGGGCACTGCCAGGGGCAGCCACAGCTGCTCTGGGCACCTGTGCAGGGAACAATTCCTGCCCAAGAGCCCATCTAGCCCTGGCTCTGTCAGTGGGAAGCCTTTCTTCTAAGTCCTGGGTCCTCCTAGATTCAGTGCAAGCCCAGGCCCACCATGTGAGGGTTTGAGGAGCTCTGCAGAACCACAGCCTGCACCTGGAATGGTTCCCTGTGTCTTGAAACATCTGCTTGGTTCCCTTCTGGCTCGGTAATTCCCTGTTACCAGTAGTGGCAGCCCTATCACAGTGCATCACAACATTCAGGGCAGTTGGGAGCCAATTACCTGGCTCATTAGGGACTCTCACCAGGCCAGAGTGCACAACATGACAGTTGGACTCAAAGGCTCAAGACTTCTCTGTCCCTTTTGTGGGCAAGATTTGGGGTTTTGAGGGTTTTTCTAGAAATGCTGGTGCATTTCCTCACCCTCCTTCTGTGGCAGGAGCAAAGTGAGTCACTGAGGCAGAGCCTGCACAGAGGCTGGAGACAGAGCATGGCCTGAGGCTCCTCCCCAGTCCTCTTTCAGCCCATTCAGCTGCTTTTTATCTGCTGGGCTTTCCTTGGTTCTTCTTTACTCCCCAGCAAGGTTATCTCTAGAAGTATGGCCCTGCTGATTCTTCCATGAGAAGATATTTTTAAGGGTTCAAAGACTGAACCATTGAGGAGCAAAGCCAGGAGAATCAAGCTGTATTTTGCTGTATCTGTGAAGGTAGATCCCAAAATCCCAGACTGGTTTGGGTTGGGGGACCTTACAGACCCTCCTGTTGCAAGCCCTGCCACGGGCAGATGTGGAGGAAGCTCTTGTCACCAAGAGCACAATTGTCCTCAGCACAGGATGTTTTCCCCTTTTCTCCTGGGCTTATTTTTCAAGAAGTCAGGCCACCCTGTCCGGTTTCTAAATGACTTCCTCAGAGAACAAAACTTGCAGCCCAGGGTTTGAATGGCTCTTGCAGAGCCACAGAACCGTTGCACAATGTGGTTGGATGTGTTTGAAGTGGCCGGAGGACCAAAAATCACAGCACTGCAGTTTTTATGGGTATTTATATCTCCAGAGAGCGTGTCACAAAAACCATGACCACATGTCCAAATGCAGCTGGGGGACATAACCAAAACCTGCCCTGCTTGGCTTCAAGGAGCACTGTGATTTAGATGGGATATTGGGAAGGAGTTGTTCCCTGGGAGGGTGGGCAGGCCCCTGGATGCCTGGCAGTGCCCAGCACCAGGCTGGATGGGACTGGCACAGTGGGAGCTGTCCCTGCCATGGCAGGGGTGGCACTGGATGGGATTTAAGCCCCCTCCCAGCCACAGGCCCATCCAAACTGGTTCCAGCTGTTTCCTCCCAGAGCCATTTGCCATGAGCTCAGCCCAGTGTGCCTGTGCCACGTGCTGAGGCACAAACCCTCTCTGGAAAGAGCCCCAGAATGTCCCAGGCACGAGGAGGGAGCGTGGTGGGATGTGCTGCTGTCAGCTGGGAGCCCTCAGGGCAGAGTTTGCTGCCAAGCTGCTCCATCCACCCTGCAAACACAGGCAGTCCTTGGAAAAGGGCGTTTTCCACACCACCAGGAGAGGAACTCCTGGTGTTTCATTCCCAGCCCTGTGATTTGCTGGCTGCCTAGGATGGAGAGTGTTTCTCTGTTCCCTTGCACATGTGGGTGGGAGCAGCAGTGGTTTGGGTTCTCTGAGCTGTTTAATTCCATGGATTGAGGGAAGGCTCTACAAGCACAGCTCAGCCCTGGGGCTGCTCCTGGTGTCCATGGTGTGTCCTGCTGCTGGGGAAAAGGCCTTGGGAAAAGCCTGGTGTCTGCCAGTCCAGGTCACCTGCTGGGCACCACATCAGTCCCACCAGTCCAGCGGATCCAAAGGCCAAGCAAAGGCTGCTCTTTCTTTTCCTGCCAAAAAATGGATGCCTGAGAGCAAAGAGCCCCTGGAGGCAAGACTGGGGTCCTTGTCCAAGCCACTGCAGGGCCATCTCTCCTGACATACCAGATTGCCAATGCACTTTGAGCTGCAGAGGATGCAGGGCAGCGCAGGGCAGCTCTGTAAAGCCCTGCAGTTCCAGGATCTGGATGCTCAGGGGGATGCTGTGGATGCCTGCAATGAGCAGCTCTGGTTCCAGCCTTTCCCTCTGAGCTGATGTGCTCAGGAAGCAGAGCCTGGACACGGGCAGTGACTGGGAGGAACGCAGGAGTTCAGCAAAGCTGACTGGGGACGCTTTCCTTTGGCTGGGTGACACTTGCCCTGCCCAGACACGTTGCAGCCCTCAGTGGTGACATGAGCCTGGAAGGGGGGGTCCTGGATGCTGTCCTGGTGTGCAGTGACCTCAGCCCAGCCCTGCCATTCCCAGGGGTTTGACCTTCCCCCTCTCTGTGCTGGGGCTGCTGCCTTGGCTGTCAGAGCAGCCCACTATGGCAGTGACCTCATTGAGGCCTGGATCAGAACGAGATGCAGCAGAAATCCAGAAATCCAGGCCAGGCTCAGCAGTTTCTCCATGGTGGGAGCTGCTGCGAAACACACGGAGCAGGAGCAATGCCCCAAGGGTTTGGGCACCAGCCCAGGCTGGGGGCAGCAGCTCTGGAAGGAGCCAGGGCATCCAGCCTGTCCCACAGGGAGATGGGTGGGCTGTGTCCTGAGGGTGTGTGGCTGTTTGGGCTGGATATCTGAGCCCCTTCGGGGGCTGGAGGGGTGTCTGGCAGAGCCACAAGGCACCAGGAGGGAGGTGGCTTCAGTCTGGAAGTGGAATAGAGCCATCACATTTTCCAAAGGAGATGTGTTTTACATCTAGGGCTTTGTGAGAGGGAAAGGAAAGCAGCCTGAATTCTTGTCCCTGAGCTGCTGACTTTCTCCATGAGTTGTTTGCTGGTGTGTTTGGCAGGGCTCGTTCCTGTCCCAGAAGAGCTGCCAGCACTGGGATGGCTGTCTGCCCCTGGGTGTTGTGCAACCTCCCTTCTGCTGCTGCATCCGAGGGACAGGGCCAACACAAACAGGGATCATCCCAGCTGAAGCCTTGTGTTTGTCCAAAACCACTTCTAGGCTAAGAAATTACAGCCTCCTCGCAGATACTGACCCTGCTGTGACCTTTGGCAGGGGTCAATTCCGTGGTTCTGGCCTGATCTCAGGAGATTTCACTGCTGGCAGAGCAGGGGTGATATTTCCAGGGCTTGTGGTCAGAGGTTTAGGTTGGATGATGGTGCCTTTCTGGGGGGGAAGCAGTTGGTTGGGCTGCAGCTCTGGGTGACCCTGCAGCTCTGGGTGACCCTGCTGGGGGTTCCATCTCTGTGTTGGCAGTTCTTTGTGTTCTGCCATGGGCTGCTGCAGCTCTCCCAGCTCCTGGTCTCAGGCTACCTGAAGAGCTCCATCTCCACCATCGAGCGCCGCTACGGCCTCTCCAGCCAGACCTCGGGGCTGCTGGCCTCCTTCAACGAGGTGAGCGTGTCCCCAGCCGTGTCCCCGTGCCCCTGGGCGCTGTCCCCGTGCTGCCCTGCCCGGGACACAGTGCCACTCTGTCCCTGCAGGTTGGGAACACGCTGCTGATCGTCTTTGTCAGCTACCTGGGCAGCCGCGTGCACCGGCCGCGCCTCATCGGCTGCGGGGCCCTGCTGGTGTCCCTGGCCGGCTTCCTCATGGCCCTGCCACACTTCCTCACCGGGCCCTACGAGTACGACCGCTCCGTGGCCAGTGAGTGCTCAGCAACCTGCCCTGGGCCCTGGGACAGCAGGAGCAAATAGCAGAATGACAGGATGGTTCGTGTGGAAAACACCATAAAGATCATCTCGTTCCATCCCTGCCATGGCAGAGACACCTTCCACCAGACCAGGCATCCAGGGGCAGCCACGGCTTCCCTGGCAGCCACCCTCACAGGGAGCAATTCCTTCCCAACATCCCACCTATGCCTGCCCCCTGGCACTGGGAGCTGTTGTGAAATGCCCTTCCCTCCAGGCACGGGGAGCTCCAAGCTGTTGGCTTGTCCTCAGGAAATTTTATTTTTCTGAGAATGAAATCATCTCAGCCCTGAGAGGCAACAGCTACTGGTGGAAAGCAGAGCCAGGGGGATGTGGGAACCATGGGAAAGGGCAGGAAAACAATCAAAATGCAGGCTGTGCCTCTGATCCCCCTTGTTTGCTGCACACCCAGCCTCACCTGCCTTCCCTGGTCTAGCTGGTCTGTCCTTGAGGTTTTAGACCCCACAGGAATATCAGCCTCCCTTGAGAAAAGGTTTAAATCACTCATGGAGGGAACAGGACAGGGTGGGGTTGGGATTTTCTCCCTAAGGAAAATGAAGGGATGGGAACAGAAAGAAAGGAGAAAACAAGTAACTTGCTACCTCCCCAGTCCCTGCCATGAAGCTCCAGCAAACCTTCTAGAAGCCTCCACTAAACATGTTTGGCTCACCAGAGGGAGAGCAGCTGGTTCAGGCAACTGCAGAGACCAAAGGAAGGCTGAATAGGTGAACCATTGCTGGCTGCAAGCAGGGGCCAGCTGCAACCCCAGCTTGGAAACACTGAGTTGGTGTTTCAGCAGTGCTGCTGCAGGTGGGCCCGTGTCCAAGTACTTGGAATTCCACAGGATCTGGGGCATAACCATGGAAATCCTGCTGTCAGCACCAGCACCCCCTTGCCTGGGGTTCTGAGGAAGATGAGGCTGCTGGAATCAGCCCTTTCCTCTTCTGAGGAAAATGAGCTCTCATTTCCTGGGTAGCTGCTCACAAAATCTGCAGGTTTGCTCAGGTACCTGTATTGGGCGGTCTGTCAAAGGTCCTGGAGTGACCTTTGATGGAGGAAAAGCCTTGAAGGCTTTCCTGGCTCATGATCCTGTCTCTGTAAACACCAGTGCAGCGATCTTTGCACTTCTTTGTGTTTTCTTTCACCTGCCATCTAAGATCAGGATAAGGATAAGACAAGGACTGAGATAAGGACGTGGAGTTGCTGGAGCAGATCCAGAGCTGGGGGTGTTCTCCTGGAGAAGGCTGCAGGGAGAGCTCAGAGCCTTCCAGCGCCTAAATGAAGAATCCTTCCTGCAGACCCAGCTCCTCAGGGCTGTCCCCTTGTCACCCCAGGCACCTTCAGCAACACCACGGACCTGTGCCAGCCCGGGGCCCCAGGCGCTGGGGCCAACCTGAGCGATGCCAGCTGCCCTCCCCACGGCTCCAGGGAGAACCACGAGGTGCTGCTGGTGATGTTCGTGGCCCAGGCCCTGCTGGGCATCGGCGGCGTGCCCATCCAGCCCTTCGGCATCTCCTACATCGACGACTTCGCCAGCCACAGGAACTCCCCCCTCTACCTGGGTGAGGCTGTTCCGGGCATTAATGAGAGCAGGGTTCATTACTTCATTACAGGGTTCAAGAGCCCTTCTGCTCTGCCCACGGCCAGGAAGGATTCTGCAGAAAGGGTTTATGTGCTTCAGGCTTGGGCAGGCAGCAGGGGAGCTGGGAAACACCATTTGGGGCAGAAGCTGGGGGTTTGGCCTGAGGATGGCAAAAACTCCATATCCTCCTCCAAAGAGGCTTCAGGAAGGACCAGAGGGACAGCCTGATCTCTGTGTTCACAAGTGGCAGCTGTGGGTTTAAGGGGCAGCAGTGGGCACCCTGTTTAGCTGTCAGCAAAGCCAAAAAAACCAAACCAAACCAAACAAACCAAAGAAAGCAGTATTAACCACCTGGGAGAGGGAAGGGTACCCTTCAGCAGAGGGGCTGCTGGAGAACAGCTTGGGCACAGGCCCACAGGGGTGTCCCAGGGTGCTGGGATGGACAAGGTGGTCCTTGCAGCTCCTTCCAGTTTTCCCAGCTGTTACCTGTCACAGCCTTGAACTGAATGGAGCAGCAAAGGTAGATCAAAAGCAGGTCATTACTGTTGAAAAAAGGAAGCACAGCGTCAAGTTTTGTTCTGGTAGATAGATGATCCAAACCTCTCACATGTAAGGTAGGAGTTGAATCTTACATGTGTGGATTTCTTTTATCAGCAATTCACAGAGAAGAGTTCACTGATAACTTTTATCTCCTTCCCCTTGTAAAAGTTGGTGTTCCCTGGATTACTGATGCCAAGGGGCACCTCCTGTTCCGGGGAGTACTGCAGGCCTTCTAGGAGGCTGAGTGTCAGGAGAGGTCTGAGCCAAAGGGAATTCCACGTGGGAAAGGAAGGTGGGGAGCATGGGGCTGTTGCTCCTGGAGATGGGAAAGCTGCCAGGGCAATGGGCTGTGCTGGAGGCAGGTGCAGCAGAGCCCGGTCCCAGCCTGAGGCTCCTGTGTCCCCCAGGCCCCTTGCCCCGGCTGAGCCCTCCCTGCTCTCGTGTCCCGCAGGAATCCTGTTCTCCCTGACCGTCGTGGGGCCGGGGGTGGCCTTCATGCTGGGCTCTGCCATGCTCAGGTTCTACGTGGACATCGACAAAGTCACCTCAGGTGGGGCACCACAGCTTTGGGAGAAGAGGGGATTCCAGCCCCCTGGGGGTTCTCTGTTCTGTCCCTGCCAGTGGGGCAGAGTGGGCATCCAGCACATCCCTGTGCCTGCTGTCTCCATCCAAAGGGGCTCTTTGGATGCCCTGGGGGCAGCAATGAAATGGGGCAGAGACCATGAAATGTGATTTAGTGGTGGGATGATGGGGACAAACACTGCCCAGGCCCCAGGACTGATGGTCCCAGGGCTGGGAGCCACCGCCTTGGGGCTGGTTGGTGCTGGGGGTGGCAGGGGCCAGCCTTTGGTGCACTGGGGTCCCTGCTTTGTGCCAGCACTGTCTGATGCCCCTCTCCTCTCCTCTTGCAGCTGAGGTGCAGCTCACCAACAAGGACCCGCGCTGGGTGGGGGCCTGGTGGCTCGGCTTCCTGGTGGCCGCCAGCCTGGTGGCCCTGTGTGCCCTGCCATACTTCTTCTTCCCACGGGAAATGCCTAAAGAGGTAGGAGAGGTTCTGCACACACACACACACCTCGGTGGGGCTGAAATGCCAGCCTCGGGAGCCAGAACCACTGAGAGTCCTGTGCCTTGGCCAGGGGAGGATGCAGTCCCAGACTCTCATGTTTAGCAGAGGTTTGCCAGGGGAGGAAAAGGGCACCAGCTTTGTCCATCCTGGCAGCTTTTGTCTGGGAGAAATCACTAATTTTGGAGGGGGAGTTCAAATTCCATCAGTGGGCTCCTGGCAGATGAGGACAGCTCTTCTCCAGCAGAGCTGGGGAGCAGGGCAGGGAGTGTCTGAGCAGTCCAGGGCTGCTCCCCAGGGGTGTCTGAGCAGTCCAGGGCTGCTCTCCAGGGGTGTCTGAGCAGTCCAGGGCTGCTCCCCAGGGCCTGACACAGCTCAGGAGCATCCCAAGCGTCCCGGCTGTGCGTGGCAGTGCCTCGGGAGCAGCAGAGCACAACGAGCTGTGCTGGCAGAGGAGCTGTTTCTGAGGGCTGGGATGTGGCTGGAGCTGCTGGGACACGCTCAGGAGGTGAAGCTGTGCTCCTCCGGGCCGTGCTGGAGGTGTGTCAGTGCCCTCCACGTGTGCTGCACCTCGAGACAGCGTCGAAACCTCCCTGTCTGAACAAGTCTGTGCAGAGCAATCCTTCATTTCTCCTGACACTGCCTGAGTCTCCACAGGAATCAGTGCAGACTGGGGCTTCCCTGACCTGTTCTGCCAGCTCAGCTTGGGGGGCAGTGATGCACTGCTGCTGACAGGAGCTGTGAGGTGATGGGGCAGTGATGTACTGCTGCTGCCTGATGTGAGCTGTGAGGTGATGGGGTGCCTGTGCATGGCAGGAGGGGGGTGACCCCAAATGCAGCGTGCCTGATTGCTCCTCCTGCACCCTGGGCTGCCCTCAAGCCTTGGGAAAGGCCTGGGCCAGCAGGCTCGGGGCTCATCTTAGGGAAAAGTTCTTCATTAGGGCTGATGGGAATATTAATTTCATAAACGCCTCTCGAGAGAAGCTAATGCACTTCCAGCTAACACAGCTGCACTTCCTGGCAAGTGCTGCACTCTGAGCAGCTTGGAAGGGTTTAAGGGGGAGCAGGCTATTGATTTTAAAAGGAGCAGAAAGATCTCACCCTGCTCTGCTGGCTGGGATCTGTAGGGAGCATCCCACATGGCTGAGCACCCACGTGTGCCTCTGCAGCATGTGAATTTCTTCAATTCTTGGATTTCCCCCATTTTTACATCTCCCTCAGAAAGTTCTTGGAATCTGCTGACAGCTAAAAATAATAGTAGGAAGATACAGCAAATAACCAAATTCTGCCCTCCTTGCAGAACAGGAGGCCCTGGGGCAGCCACGCCTGTCCCGTGGGGGTATCAGCACTAGCAAGGGGCCCTGCCTAAAAATGTTAAAATAAAAAGCCCTGCAGAAAGTTTGCCACGTGCTGTTCTGGGTAACACATGTGAGCTGCAGGAGCTCACACTCCAAGCTGTGCTGGAAATGGGTGTTTTCCTGTGTGTGTGTGCTGTCCTGCCCACAGCACATCCCTTCAGGCACAGCCTGGAAAAGCACAGCTCTCTGCAGGAGGAGCTCTGCAGCCCCAGCTGGGATCCCACTCGTGCCCACCCTCCCCAGTGGGCAGTGCAGCAAACCCTGGGTGTCACTGAGCCCTCTGTGCCTCTGGGGACTGAGCTGCCTCCTCCCGCCAGCCAAGACACATCGACATGTTTTATTCCACGCTGCAGCTTCACCTTTTCCTGATGAATTCTTCCTTTGAAGTCCCTGGAATGGCTGGTGTTAACATTAATGATAGTGTGGGACTGCTCTTTTGATCTTTTTCTCCTAAATTAGTCGCTCCAAACCCAGAACATTTTTATTTCTCTGCTTTGCTGCTTGCCAGTGGGTTTCTAGCACTGAAGTATCCTGAACAATCCTCTTGAGGGCTGACCATGGCAAAGCCATGAGGTTGTCATGATCTCAGGAAGGGGATGAGAGGACGGGGCTCTTATACTGGACAAACTGGTTTCAGTCAAGAGCAGCTTTTTCCCCAGTAATTCCAGTTTGATCCTGCCTCCATGGGCCCAGACCATTCCTTGGAGTTGTGTCCTGTTCCTGTGAGGAACTCCCAGCACTCTCCAGTTGCTGTGTGGCCACAGTTTTGCTCGTGCTTTGCCATCTGCTGGTGTTGCTGCATCCCAGGGCAGGCAGCAGTGTTGGTTGTCACAATATTCCAAAATTCCTGGCACACGGGCTCTGCCTGTCCTGCAGCTCTGAGGGTGACACAAAAAGGGGCTGAAAGGGGCAAAGCTGCTCTCAGAGACAAAACAGACACTTCCAGGGCACGGTCTGAGGAACAAAGAGGGCCAAGTGGCAGGACAGGCTGCAGGAATCCTGCTCTCCACAGCTGGACTTTCCCCAGGGAGCTCTAAAGGCAGGCACAAACAGCAGCTAAAAATAATCCTCCCCTGTGGTGGGAGCAAGGTGCCCCTCAGCTGGTTATTTTAGCACTCCTGGAAATAGGGTCCCTGGAGGGACCCACACCTGCTGGAAGAGGCATAATGAGGTGTTTGTAGGGAGCCTGACCTTGTCAAAAGGAAAATAACTCTTTCCCAAGCAGTGAGGCTTTACACTTTGTTTGTCTAATGTGAAAATAACTTCTCTGACCTTACTTTTCAGCGAGCTGGGAGTGCCAGGTTCTGTTCCCAGCCAGAGGGAAACTCTGCAGAAACCTCAAAATAAACAAAGAGAACCTCTCTGTCACAGAGCAGGTCATTTATCCCTGTTTCCAGGGGTGCATTTGGATCTAGCCAGCCTGCTGGCACCTCTGGCTGCCCTTCTCACAGGTGCAGAGCAGGTGGGGAGAGCCAGAGCTGCCAGGGAGAGCTGCTTTCATTTTCCTCTCTGCAGAGCCCTGCTCAGCCATGCCCGGGTTCATTCCTGTCTGTGCAGGAAGATGGGGGATGTCCCCAGGCCAAGGTCAGGCTGTTCCTGATGCAGAGTGTGAGGCAGCTTCATCCTCCTTCCCCAGAAGCCTGTATGCCTCCTGCAGCCCCCTGAGGGTGGCAGTGATGCCAGTGGACTCATGGAATCATGGCATGGTTGGGTTACAGGGACCCTAAAGCCACCCCTGCCATGGACAGGGACACCTCCCACTGTCCCTGGGTGCCCCAAGCCCCAGTGTCCAACCTGGACACTTCAGGGCTCCAGGGGCAGATAAAATCTGACTGCAAAAATATGAGATGCAACGAGTGGCAGCAAGGAGCTGAGTCCTTTAAGGATTCATCCAGGAAGATCCAAGTGTGGGGGCATTTTGCAAGCTGAGTTTGTTTCTCCTTGGCAAGATGCTGGGGCAGGGCTGAGCAGCCAGCTCGTGTTACTGCACCTTCCAGCTCCAGCCTGACAAATTTCTGCTGTGACAATGCCAAAATCCCCCGTGGCAGAGGCACAACATCCTCCTCAGGGCTTGGGCATCTCTGATGGTGCAGCTGCACCATTCCAGCATCATCCACAGCAAGCAGGCAGGATTCCTGCTTTTCCCTCTGCTCCTGCTTTCCTTCAGCCCACAGGAATGTATTTCCTGATCCTTTCAGACAGCAAAACACCATGCCAGGGCCAAGGCAGCGCAGGGAGAGGAGCTGCCCCCCTCTGTGAGGGCTTTGCTCCGTGTGCACGCAGCCGAGGCACGGAAACGGGCCCTGCAAGGGTCACACACAGGGACATCCCAGCCTGGGGACTGCGGGGAGCTGGGGAGAGCTGGGTTTTGTCTGGACGTGCAGACTGTTGACTCTCACAAGTACAAACAGCTGGAAGCTGAGGAAGGAGCAGCTTGAATGTATTTTTGGAAAACGCTGCAGTTTCAGAGCAGAGAAGAGCCCCTGTAAGGCAGTTGAAAAGTGAAAGGGGTTTTATCTTTGCATTTGAAAAATGTATGAAAGCCTGAGCTGCAGCAATTCAAAACAGGAAAGGAGTTCATTGCTTCTGCCCTCAAAGAGGGCAGGTGGCAGCCCCAGCACAGACACTGTGACCTCACTGCTGTTTAATGAGCACTCTCATCTCAGAGCAGAGGTTTCAGCCCAAGAGCTGCCGTTTCCTCCTGTCCATTACAGCTCTCTAATTGCTGCTCAATGAACTCATTTGCCCAGCTCGGGTCAGGGCTGCTCAGCTGATGGGGTGGCAGAGCTGCAAACACTCTGTGGCTTCCCCTGAAACCTCACTGCCCCGAGCCCTGCCAGGCACAGCAGCACAGCTCCTGTCAGTGCCAGTGTCCCAGCGGCTCCAGTGGCATCCCAGCCTGCTCCTGGGGCTCCCCTGCAGCTCCTTTGGGGTCAGAGCACACCCAGCAGTGCCCCTTTGGGGTCAGAGCACACCCTGCAGCTCCTTTGGGGTCAGAACACACCCTGCAGTGCTCCTTTGGGATCAGAGCACACCCAGCAGTGCCCCTTTGGCATTCTGTGCCCTGGTGTGGGCAGGGAGCGCAGCTGGACACCACAGGGGTGGCCATGCTGGGCTGCTGTGTGTCAGGTGTGGGAGAGAAAGGCCAGGGCAGGGGAAGCTGTGGCATGGCGTGTGCAGTGACAGCCTCTGGTGTGTCCCCAGGTGGTGAGAGGGGAGGACAGAGGCAGCAAGAAGAAGGAGGACATGCTGAGCCAGCTCAGGCCGAGGTCCCAGCACACGGAGAGCCTCTCCCTGATGGAGTTCATCAGACGTAAGTGAGCCAGCACCCCTGCACAGACAGCAGCTCCCACTGGGCCGTGCCAGGGCTGCAGGGATGCTCCCCTGGGCTCAGCCCAGCCCCTGGATCAGCACCTTAGGCTCAGGGCTGCCTTTAAGCCCTCTGCTCCCTGCCCGCCCTGCCCTGCTGCACCTCCTGCCAGCCAAAGCACCCGGCCTTGGTCACTCTGAGTGGCACATTCCTTCCCTGGCAGTGCCCCAGGCCAGGCTGGACAGGGCTTGGAGCAACCTGGCACAGTGAAAGGTGTCCCTGCCATGGCAGGAGGTGGAAAGGGATGGGCTTTAAGGTCCCTTCCAACCCAAATCCCTCTGTGACTCTGTGATCTATGGCTCATGTGAGCAGTGGGAATCAGAGGCCAAAGTCTCACCAGAGCCCAAATGCAGGCAGGAAGGAGGGGTGCTGGCTGTGGGGCTGGAGCAGAGCTGTGGGAAGGGACAGAGCCCTTTGGTCAGAGGGGTTTGGGGGCTGCTCTTGCTCAGTCCTCAGCCCATGGAATCAGGAATCGGTCCCACAGCAGCACTGGCAACTTCTCCCCCAAAATCCTCATCAGACTCCCTCCTGCAAGGCTGGAGATGCTGTCCAAGGCAGGCTGACTCCTGTCCCACTGAGGGTGGCCAGCGCTGCCTGGAGCCAGGGTCTGGGCACTTAAAACCCATAAGGAGATCTGAACCCAGTGCAATTAAGTTGTTTGGAAATGAGTGGGCTCTTTATGCTGAAGGGGATCAGCTGGGCTTCAGTCTGTGGAGGCATCTGCTAGTGCTTGGGATGTTTGGGTATTTTAAATACTCTGCACTTTGGCAGCCACTTAAGAGCAGTGACCCTCTGAAGACACTCCGTGTCAGCTTCCTCCATATTTCCCAACTATTATCCCATCAATTTATTGCAAATTCTCCGTGTTCTGAAGGTCGGTACAGGGCAGGCTCAGCCAGGCAGGCGTGGGCAGGCTTTCCTCCTGCTTGCTGTCAGCCTAATGCTCAATTAGAGGAGGCACTCGGGGGTTCTTTCCCTCCCTGACCCTGTGGCCCTGTCATTTAGAAACCTGTGTGCTGGGAGAGGCTGCGTGGGAGCAGATTGATGGTGCTCAGATGGGATTTTCACACCAACCCTCTGCTCTGTGCCTCCCAAACACCAATCAAAATGAGCTCCCTGCTCTGGCTGCAGCTTTGGTGCAGGGCTGGAATCAGCGTTGCTGTGTCAGGGCTGTGCTAATAAATCCATTATTTCTCTGGATTTATCCCCCAAAGCCCAGCTCTGAAATAAATGAAGTGTCTGGTTTATGTCAGGAGAGCAGCCTTGCTGAAATCACCGGGATCTCTCATACAAAACTCTTTTTAGAGCCAGGAAGGGGTGGCAGGTAGTGTGTGATGGGGACCTGGGACAATCTGGGTGAAGCCCAAAGACTTCAGAGCTGACTCATCTGCAAGTCACTGGAAAGACAATTTCCTTCCCATTTCACCACTCTCCTGCTGCTTTTGTTTCCTCTCTCCGTTTCTCTTTTTGCTATTATTTTCTGCATTATAATATATTAAAGCAGCCTTTGGAGATGAGATTCTCCAGCCTGAATCTCCTTGGAAGTGCCCAAGGCCAGGCTGGACGGGGCTGGGAGCACCCTGGGGCAGTGGAAGGTGTCCCTGCCATGGCAGGGGTGGCACTGGGTGGGCTTTAAGGTCCCTCCCAACCCAAACCATTCCATGACTGTGGAGAAGGAAATGCTTTTGCCATGTCATCTGTTGCTTTGGGGATACTCGGAGAGCAAAATCACTCTTGTGGCAACTTCTGCCGTGTCCTGCAAGCAGAGCAAGGGTGGGCTGGAACCCATCCACCCCACAAGGACCTCCTGGGAGCCCCTGAGCGCCCTGGGCAGGCTGGGAGGGGCAGGTGCAGAGCCCTGGAGGCTCTGTCGGGGCAGGGAGGGCTTTGCCAGCCCAGCAGCAGCACCAGGACGGGGCTGTGTGCAGGGTGAGGGTCAGGCCAGGCTCTGGGGACACTCAGCCCAGCGTGGAGCTCTGCCTGGACTCAGAGCTGGGCACTGCTGTTGGCTCTGGCACAGACACTCTGCGTGGCACCAGCTTGCACCCTGCTCCTCACACTCACAAACTCCTCCCATATTGCTCCTGCTGCAGCATCAGGTCTTCCTGCAGTAATGGAAAATGTAGGATTTCGCTTGCCTGAAGTCATTTCCATTGCTAATTTCCAGGCTTCTGTTGGAAACACCTGGGAGGATGTGCAGATTCTGCTGCACATACTGGGAATTAGCCCATTGAAGGTGATCTTCAAAGCAATTGGAGCGCTGCACTCGTGACTCGTTTGTTTCCCTTATGGTCCCCAAAGGCAGTTTCAAGGATGTTTTTTGTTTATTATTTTAAAGTTTCCACTTGCTTTCCCTGTCTGCCCAGCTGCTTCTCTCGAGCTGTGAGGAGGATCCAATTAGGGATTGCAGAGGATGGAAATCTTGCTGCTCCCACCATGAAGTGTGGACCTGCTCAGCTTTTCACCTCTGATTTGGGGTGACAGAAGGGGTGTGGCTTAATTACAGAGACCAGAGACCTCCAGGGAAAAGAACTTCTTGGTGGAAGATCCCCACAAAAGGCTGGATTGGCTCTCAGGAGATTTTTCAGCCAGCAAGCTGAGGTTTCCCATCTGCAGCACGGCTAAGGAATTCAGGGAATACTCTTCAAAAATCAGGACCTTTAGTGGTAGTTGAGAGCAAAACCATCTCCTGCATTGGGTTCACAGTGGTGTAATGCAGCTCCTTCCCTCCCTGCTGCCTGCCAGCCTGCAGAGGGTCAGCATTCCAGGGTCCTTGTCCATTCTCTGTATGCCTGGGCCCCTCCAAGGCCTTGCTTCTGTAGCTCCCTATGATTTTTGGTTGCTTGCCTGACCTGAGGGCAGAGTGCTGAGCTGGAAGGGGAGCTGGGGGCATGGGGGACCCCACTGCACCCTCAGAGAGTCCTTTTGCTCTTCACAGAAGATTTAGGACAGCCAAAACCCGTCCCCATCTGGGGCCAGCTCCCAGACAAGCCCCAGGGAGATGTCCCCAGCACCACTTTGCTGGAGCAGATAGAAAGATTGTCCCTCTTGTTTGTCAGTGCTGAGAATTAGCCCCATTAATTGATGGCAGTCCTCTGCATTAATCCTCGCTGCTAATTCCTTATCTCTGCTCCAGCATATTGGCTGCCCTGGCCCTCATCTGGGACACTCATCAGCAGTTTGTTTGGAAGTTGCCCTTTGCTGCCATCCCGAGCAGGGGGAGGCACAGGGGGAGCAGCAGCAGCAGGAGCAGAGAGGGGCTCTGGGGTGTGCAGGGAGGGGACATCACTCCAGCAGGGACAGTGGCAGGGGAAGGCACAGGAGGAGCAGCAGCAGCAGGAGCAGAGAGGGGCTCTGGGGTGTGCAGGGAGGGGACATCGCTCCAGCAGGGACAGTGGCAGGGGGAGGCACTGGAGCAGCAGCAGCAGCAGCAGCAGAGAGGGGCTCTGGGGTGTGCAGGGAGGGGACATCGCTCCAGCAGGGACAGTGGCAGCTCCCAGCTGGCAGCACGGGGCACCCCCTGTGCTCAGCAGGCTGCGCACTTCTCCTGCTCAAGGGTTCAGCCCTAGGGCAGTTTGCTCGAGTGTTCCTTGCCTGCTATCAAAAGTTGCACTTTTCGCTTTTCATTTGTTCATTGAAACTGAAAGGACACTGAAATTGCCACCGCAGCAAACAAATAAATTAACTTGTAATGACTACCCATTACTTTTGTGTTTGTTTTAGCAGCAGCCCTGCCAGAAAGCTGCAGGGAGAGGGGCGGAACGAGATGAGCTTTGCAGTGCCCTCCAACCCCAACTCTCCTGTGGCTCCCTGATCAGAATTTTGCTCCCTGTCCTTTCAGGTTTCCCCGTGGTGCTGCTGAGGAACCTGAGGCACCCCGTGTACCTGCTGGTGGTGCTGGCTCAGGTCAACCTCTCTGCCATGGTGGCTGGCTTGGCAACCTTTATGGGCAAGTTCCTGGAGAGGCAGTTCTCCCTCACAGCCTCCCTGGCCAACATGATCATTGGTAAGTGCTGCTGAGCTTTGGATTCCTTAAAAAACCGTATAGAAATGGGGAAGAGTTCCTCTGGAGCAAAGCCTCCGTCTCAGAGAGTTCAGAAGTGTTTAAAACATGTTTTTGAGCCAACAGCACCTCAAGGAAAGAGGCCTCTGAGGTCTGGGACAGATAAATCAGAACAAAATGAGCAGAACAGGCTGGCAGAGCCAGGGCTGAATGCAGCAGGAAGGTTAAATGCTGAAGCAGTGCTGTCCTGCCCTGAGGTGCCAGCTGAGCTGTTCCCAGCCTTGATTTACCCTCTGCATTCAAGTCAGCACCGTGTTCCATGGATGAATTTATCTGGCCTTTGTTCCCACCGCTGAGTCTCGCTTGGCCTTTTCCTTTCAGATCAAAAAGCTTTCTGTAGCTGGAAATTCCTTCCTTGCGTGGGCATTGAGGGGCTGAAAGCAACCTCCCTGTGCATTCTCAGCTGAATTAAACACTTTGCATGTCTCCAGCTGAACTTTGCTCTCCCCCCAAAAATTGGGGGTTTTATGTAAATGGGATTTTATGGAAATGGGGTTTTACAAGGGTGACCACAGAAATGGGCACAATCTTACTCTGCACAGAAATTAAACAGCCTCCTCAGGCTGATTTGGTGCTTCTTCCTGTCCACACTGAAAAATCACATTTTGCTGGGTGAGGCACAGCTTTCCACTGCTCCTGACAGCTTCCACCGATGGATCCATGAGGCAGCCAGCTTGCTGTGGGATCTTTATGAAAAGCTTTTTGGTAGCATTACTGCACCAATCCCTGCAAAAACCTTGGTCCCTTCTGAACCACCTGTGCTGGAAAATAGCAACCCAATAGCAAATCCTCTGGGCCTTTGCTGTGAGGAGGGACTGGCACAGAGCAGAGATGGAGAACAAGGTACAGTGACAGGACTAAGGGGTTGGGTTTAGATTGGGTGTTAGGAGGGAATTGTTCCCTGTGGCTGCCCCTGCATCCCTGGAAGTGCCCAAGAACAGGTTGGATGGGCTTGGAGCAGCCTGGAAGGTGGAAGGGGATGGGACAGGGTGGTGCTGGAGGTTCCCTGACTGCATGCCTGCCTTTCCCCAGGTGCTGTGAACATCCCCGGGGCCATGGTGGGGATCGTGGTGGGCGGTGCCATCCTGAAGCGGTTCCAGATGTCCCTGAGGCAGTGCAGTGCCCTGTGTGTGCTGGGCATGCTGCTGTGCCTGCTCACCGCCTTTCCCCTGCTCTTCCTGGGCTGCCCCACGCAGAAGGTGGCCGGTGTCACCCACTGGGACAGGTACCTCAGCTCCTGGGCTGGGCACGGAGCATCCAGGGTGGGCACACCCCAGCCACAGCCACATTCCTGGGGGTGGGAGCCAGGCAGAATCCCCAGAAATGGGTTTGTTCCCTCAGGAGAGGCAGCTAGTGGAGGTAAACTAAAATCTGAGTCCTCTGTGTCCTCAGGTTTAGGGCAGAAAATGTACAGCTCGTCTTTGTGACTTATCCCACACATGGTGGAGTCATTTCAGCTTTATCTCCTATGGGTTAAAACCTTTTTAACAGCAGGGTTTTAGGAGCAGGGTTACAAGAGTTCCACCAGTGAGATTTCCTACTGAGGAGCAAGCGTGCAACCCGAAGTAAACACGGTTTTGGCACAAACAGCACAAGTTTTCATCTTGGAAAGAGTGATGGATGAATAATTCAGGCAGGGGCCAGCCCTGGGATCACACCATGTAAGCTGCGGCAGCTAAATGTGGGCAGCAGCTCCTTGTGTGCCCTGGAGGCTGGATCCAGGTCTCTGAATTCCCTGTTCAGTGTCCCGTGGTCCCTGCCCTCAGGGGAAACCTCCCTCCCACAGTGTGGTGTTGTAAGAACCCCAAAGGCCAGGTTTGGGACCGAGTATGAGGGCAGTGGGTGGCTCTGGTGCCCAGCTGTGGTTGGGAAGCTTTGCCAGGCAGAGCAGAGGTTGGGGTGATGCTGGGATTCCCTTTGGGAAGGGTTCCTTGTGCAATCAGGTGGGTTTTGCTGACCCCAGCACACACACGTTGGTTTTTCTCTGTGAGATGCACGTGGGTGATGCCCCGTGCCTGCATTAACCCTTTCCTGTGCCCAGCTCTGGCTCTGGCCACCACGCCCTGGCGTGCAACGCGCGGTGCCGCTGCCCCGAGCGCGGCTTCAACCCCGTGTGCGGCCCCGACGGCGTGGAGTACACGTCCCCCTGCTCTGCTGGCTGCAGCGGCCTGGCCCTGCGCCCCGACGGCTCCGTGCTGGTGAGTCACGGCTGGCCCTGCCAGCCCCCCGGGCTGCCCTGGGTGTCTGCGGGACAGGGCAGTGCAGCGCGGGGTCACCGTGCAGGGCTTTGCTCTCTCCTGCCTTCCCCTGCTGGGGGTGGTTCTGCTGGCAGTGCAGCTCAGCAGACACACCGGGGAAACCTCTGCCGCTCAAAGCCCGACCTGCAGGTCGTTAGCAGCCCGTGTAGGATGAGTGGCGTTCCTGCACTCCTGGCACAGGCTGTGATGGCAGCAGGGAGCTGTCTGGGCGGTTTGCAGCAGCGTTTTGTTAATTAGCGGCGCTTCATTTTGATAACACTTGTGTTTTCTGCCAGACTCAGTCCCAAATGTGCTTTCCTGCACCCCCACGCTTGCCTTTTGTACAGCACATAATTTCCAACTGCTTTTCTCCTCCTCAACCATGCCTCTCTCTTCCAGCCCTTGCTTTCTTAGAAATTTTACACTTTTCTTACCATTTTCAGCAGTACAGGGACCTGTGGCACTCATTGCCTGCTGCCTTCCCTGTCCCAGGGTTTCCAGGAACCCTCCCAGCCTGCAGAAAACGCTGCAATTGTGTGCCCAGCTTTGCTGCAGCCCTCCCAGAGGGCACCATGTAAGCTTGGATGTAGGAACGAGGTTTTGGGAGACCCCAAGCTGCCCCTGCCTCTGGGATCACTCTTGTGAAAACTGCCACCTCCTCTGGTAACCAAAATATCATGCTCATTTTATTTAAAGGTCTCTTTAAAACAAAAAAGCAACCCAGAGGTTTCTCGTTTAAAACAGACAAAAAAGAGATAATTGTGACTAAAAAACAGAGAAATGGAGAAACTCTTCATCCATCACCACAAGGCATCTTTCCTTTGCTATAAGGCTGTGCTAGATATTTATGAGCCTCTCTCAAAGGCGAGGTTTTGCATGTTTGATTTAACACTGCCCTGGGCTGTGGCTGCAGCTCTGCCCGGGGTGAAGAGGGTCACAGCACAACAGGGCCTGGCACAGGTGGCACAGCCAGGAATTCCCTCCCAAAATCCCATCCATCCCTGCCCTCTGCAAAGCCATTCCCTGTGTCCTGTCCCTCATCCCCAGTCCCTCTCCAGCTCTGCTGGAGCCCTGGACTTGTCTGAGCTCTCCCCAAAGTAGTGAGTGCTAATTGCTGCTAATTATTCCCAGACAAACCTTACCTGCTCTCCTTGGCTCTGTCAGCTGGCAGCGTTCCCTTCCACCTCAGGAAGCAGCCTGTGGATGTGGTGTGTCTCTCCTCTTTGCAGAACTACACGGGCTGCAGCTGCGTCGGGGCAGTGGGCACTGCCAGGCCGGGCCCCTGTGGCACCGGCTGCTCCCACCTCTTCGTGCCCTTCGTGGTGCTCTCCTGCCTGGCTGGCATCCTGGCCAGCACCTCCCACACGCCCTCCTTCATGCTCATCCTCAGGTGGGTACGGCTAGGGCACCTCCTGGGCAGACAGAGAGGGCATCCAGAGTGGGTCTGTGGGGCAGGGAGATGGATTTCGCCAGCTGCGGTACTGGGGACTAAACCAGACCTGGATGAGGGATAAACCAGCCCTGGATGGGAGTTAAACCAGCCCTAGATTGCAGATGGCAGCAGGATGGAGCCAGCCAAGATGGGAGCCCAGGCTGGTGGGGCTGGTGCTCAAAGCCATGGGGGAATCTCTGTCTTAGTCTGTGAATGGTACTTCCAAGCTCTTCTGGGCCAGGTAGGATTTTCAGGCCAAGAAAAGGCCATGGTGTTCAGCCCTAATGAATGAACCCTCTTCAGCTTTGGTGATGTGAATGGGAACTCCCTGGGATCCTTGGAGGCTGGGTTGAAGGACGAGTGTGTGGGCGAGGTGCTGTGCCAGGGAGGGAAGCATCCATCCTGGAGGGATTGCCAGAGGGCATTTTGTTCCATGTTGTTTTTCAGGAGCATCCAGCCTGAAGACAAATCATTTGCTGTCGGCATACAGTTCATGCTGCTGAGAGTTTTAGGTAAATTGAAATGTGTTAAAATACCCTCCTGGAAAATAATGGCAGCTCTTGGAGAGGGCTTTCCCAGGGCAGGAAAGGATGCTGCCCTGCAGGGTCTGGGGGCACATGGGAGGGGATGAGACAAGGCAGCTCCAAGGGCTCCATCCCCAGTCCCTGAGGCCTGTTTTTGAGATGACTCTGGCCCCTGGGGCTGTGGTTTTCAGGCTATGAGCCCCAGGTCCTTGTTTTTTGGGTGGCTGTAGCCCCTGGGGCCATGGTTCAGGCTGTAGCCCCTGGGGCCGTATTTTTGGGGGCATTTGTGGCCTCTGGGACCTGTTTTTGGGGTGGCTGTGACCACCGTGGCTGTAGTTCAGCCTGTGGCCCCTGGAGCCGGTTTTCAGGGTGGCTGTGGCCCCTGAGGCCTGGTTTCAGGGTGGCTGTGGCCTCCACAGCTGTGGTTCAGCCTGTGGCCCCTGCGGCCTATTTTCAGGGTGGTTTTAGCCCCCGGGGCTTGTTTTTGGGGTGGCAGTAGTCCCTGAGGCCTGATTTTGGGGTTGCTGTAGCTTCTGAAGCCTGATTTTGGGGTGGCGGTAGTACCTGAGGCTGTGGCTCGGCCTGTGGCCCCTGAGGGCTGTTTCCGGGGTGGCTGTGGGCCCCTGGTCCAGGGTTCGGGCTGTGGCCTGTTTTCAGGGTGGCTGTAGCCCCCGGTGCCTGTTTCCAGGGTGCCTGTGGCCCCTGAGGGCAGTTTCTGGGTGCCTGTGGCCCCTGAGGGCAGTTTCTGGGGTGGATGTGGGCCCTGAGGGCAGTTTCCGGGGTGCCTGTGGCCCCTGAGGGCGGTTTCTGGGTGCCTGTGGCCCCTGGGGGCGGTTTCTGGGTGCCTGTGGCCCCTGAGGGCAGTTTCTGGGTGCCTGTGGCCCCTGAGGGCAGTTTCTGGTGTGGCTGTGGCCCCTGAGGGCAGTTTCCGGGTGGCTGTGGCCCCTGAGGGCGGTTTCCGGGGTGGCTGTGGGCCCCAGGTCCAGGGTTTGGGCTGTGGCCTCTGGGGCCATGGTTGGGGCTGTTGCCCCCAGTGCCATGGTTTTGAGGCGTCCGTGGCCCCAGTACCTGTTTTGGGGTGTGTGAGGGCAGGGCAGGCCAGTCTGACACTGTGCTGTTGCAGCGTGGATGCCGGGCCCGGTGCTGTACGGCAGCGCCATCGACACCACCTGCGTGCTGTGGGAGAGGCGCTGCGAGCGCAGGGCAGCCTGCAGATACTACGACAATACCCTCTTCAGGCACAGGTAGGGACATAGGGACAGCGGGATAAACCCTGTGCCAAGCGCTGGGAACACCCTGGGACGCTCCCCTGCCCCTGACCATGGAGGGTGACTCCAGGACAGCTCCCTGCTCTGGGGCAGAGGCTGTGCCTGGAACAGCCTCCCCAGAGTGCCAGGGTGCTGCTTGGAGCTCTCAGGAGCATCCTCACTGCCCTGACCCGCTGTGTCTGTGCCCACAGGTATCTGGGACTGCAGTTCTTCTTCGAGGTGGGCGCCTTCCTGTGCTTCGTGGCTGTGTATGTGATCCTCAGGAAGCAGGAGAGGGAAGCCAGCCAGGCAGAGGAGGCGAAGGCAGAGCCAGAGAAGGAGAAACTGGCGGGAAAGTCCACAAAGAGCCCGGAATCCAAAGTGTGACAGTGAAATGTGGATTGTGGTCCGTGCTGGGGAGGTGAATCAGCCCACGGCCGAGCTGTGTGGGGTGGATGCTTGGAGTGATGGACCCAGGGCTGCTTCCTGCTGTCCTGGATGGGATGGACTCTGCCTGCACTGCATGGATCCATCCACACATTGTTCTCCTCCTCAGGAGTGCAGCTTGCTCCTTCACATGGATTAGTCCTCACTCTTTAACCCGTGGACTCTGCAGCCTCCTGGGTTTGTGTCCTACAAAGCAGCTTTTCCTGCTGACCCTCTCAGCGGTGCCAACACTGAGCAGAAACCATAAACACGAAGGGTTTAGTAGAGTGGGTTTTTTTAAAATAAATCATTTTTAATAAATGGTTTTGTACTGAACCTGCAGATCTCTGTGACTGATGTTTGTAATTCTTTTTTTCTGTGTTATCAGCACTCATTTCTGATGGTCGGTGCTTGAAGCATGTGGGAGTTCAGGTGCATTCCTGGTTTTGCAGCTTGAGAAGGGTTTTTCCCAGGGTTGCAGGATCAGAGGATGAGGTTGGAGCCCTCTCCAGACTGGGTAGAGCTTGTGGCTAAGCCATCTGAGCCCAGCAGTAGCCAGCCCTGGGCTCGCTGAAGGGGGCTCTGTCTGTAATTACAGGGTGGAAGTCCAGCCTGGCCCTATTTCGGTTCAGCTGCCTCTGTTTCCTGCATTCTTCCCATCCTGGGGTTCCTTCCCACCCAGGAGTGAATTATGTTACCCAGCCACAGCCACTGGGGAGCTTTGTCATCTTTGGCTCCAGGATGGAATTTAGTAGAGAAAACAAAACTTGTAAGTTCAACCCAAACATGCAGAAAAGAAACACACAGAGGGGAACATTGACTCCCTGCTGCCACCCTGGCAGATATCCCCTGGGAAGGGCTGGGTGTGCACAGAAGGGAAGGGAGCAGGCCTGTGGTGAAGTGACTGAATTTAGTTGTTTCCCCAAACTGTTTGCCCAGCCCTTCTGAGGGACCCAGTTACCTCAGAGCAGACTGGGAGGGTGACTGGAATTTTTTAGGGGTTTGGGTTGGGGTTTTTTCCTATTTTTGTGCAGTGCCTCGTGTTCACCGAGCTGAGAGTTTACAGCCCTGTTCAAGAAGCGATGTCTGGCTTCAGAGAAAGTTCTGGAAGTCAGAGAAGTGCATGGACGTTGCAGGGGTGTAGATGCAGCCACCCAGGGAAGAACGAGTAGCATTTGCTGACCTTTAGAAAGCCAAAACCAGGAGAGTTTTGCTCTATCCTCTTTCCCAAAGCCCTGCCAGGCAGCGCCTGTTGCTGAGGCAGCAGGATGAGGTTCTTAGGGCAGGAGCAGGGAGGAGATGGGCTGTTCCAGCCCCTTGCAGCCCAGGAGAAGAAGGAGAAGAATCCCTGGCATCCCTGGAGAAGAAGGTTCTTTCCTGGCTGAGCACAAGCCTTGGCTCCCAGGCGCTGTCCTGCCGTGCTCAGCTGATCCCAAGTACTCCAAGGTACTTTCCACACCACAACAAACAAACAGCAGCACAATCTGCACAGTTTGCTCCCATGGCGTGGGAAGTGGGGAGCTGCAGCCTGCTTTGCCAGGAATCTGCCACGGATTCCATTCTTTGCTGTGGAAGGGTGCAAGCCCAGGCTGGATGAGGCTTGGGGCAGCCTGGGGTGGTGGGAGGTGTCCTTGCCCATGGCAGGGATGAGCTTTAAGGCCTTTCCAACCCAAACCACTCCATGGTTCTCTTCCCCATCCCACTGGAGCCCCTCAGGGCTGTGCAGCCTTTCTGAGAGCCCCTGAAGCCACTAAAGCAGTGGTTCCATTTACAGAAAGGAGGGGGAAAGGAGACAACTGAACCCTTTCCCCAAATAAACAGGGAGCACAATTGCCTGTGGTGCTGCTGCAGGTGGCAGGCAGGCTGCACATCCCTGTGTGCCTGGCTGAGATCCTGATGGATGCACAGGGGCCTGCAGGATGGCCTGGCCAGCTCACTGCCAGCCCCTTCTCACTGCTGGGCTCAGGGCTGCACACTCATTTTCCACCTGGAAAACTCCCATCACACCACAGAAGGGTCTGGCACAGCCTGAATTCCTCCTTCCCTCCAGGGTTACCCCACCTGCAGAGGCGAGATCCCTGGGGATAACCATCCAAGGCACCTGCAAGCTGTGTCTTAGCTCTGGGCTTGTTACTCTGGTAATTTCCATCCATTTGGGCTGGAGTTTCTAAAAAGAGAATTAAAGCCCCATTTCCCCATCCCCTCCCCTGTGCTCTTCAAGAACACGGTTGAAAGGGACTGGCTTGCCAGGGAGGATGAAAGAGAGGCAGTTTGGAAAGGCTGCTCCCACAAAAAGCCCAGGGAATATGAAAGGGCTGGCAGCAGCGAGGGAGCAGCAGGAGCAGCGTTTGATGCAGAGCAAGGGGCAGGCAGGTAGGGGGGCTGCAGAGAAAGGAAGGGGCAGAGGCAGCAAAATCCACCCTGAGCCGTGTGCCAGGCTCTCCCCAGAGGAGGTGTCCCCTGCAGACAGCCTGAGGCAGAATTTACAGAGCTCTGAAGGGTACAGCTTGGGCACCAGCCAGGAATTGCACTGGGGGGGTTAACAGGAGCTAATCCAGCTGGGCCAGGACTCATGGACTTCCTGGAACTGGAGCGCTGGATGTTTTCATGCAGCACTTTGTGGTACCAGGGTCACAGACCTGGAGGCAGAACGGTGCCTTTAGGGCTGCCGAGAATTGCACAGGGTCAAGAGGAGGAATTAGAGCTGGAGGGAAGGACCCAAAACACTTACAGAGCCAAGAGCTGCTTCAGAGCCAGGCACAACTCCCATTCTTCTGGAAAAAGAGCAGAGCTGAAGCTTTTAAATCACCCTTGGTGTGTTCAGCTCAGCCAGATCTCCCCCTGGAGCGCTCCTGGCCGCTGCTGCAGCCAGACCCAGAGGTTTCTCCTGCTTTGCTGCTGGTTTTCCAGGGGTAGGGACGGTCCCAGATGGATTCTGTGGCTGTCTGCAGGGGGCCAGCAAAACATGAATCCAAACCCACTGGATGTTTCTCCTAAAACTCACTGGAGCTGCCTCTGGCATCCTGAGATCTGCCCCTGAGTTTGTAGCCACAAGACAGAGAATTGCTGTGGCTGGGACTGAGGCAGAGCTGGGGGTGCAATCCAGCCCCCAGGCTGGGGGAGAGGAAGGAAAACAATCCAAACTGAATTCAGGAAAACCTGGCAAGTTCCCAGAGGAGCACTGGAAAGACGAGCCAAGGAATCACTGAAACGCCACCAATTAAAACCACAATTCCCAGAAACTGGAGGTTTCCAGGCATCTCAGAAGGGGAAAACAGAGCAATCAGGCAGATCCAGACCCAGCCCAGCACTGGTCCCTGGGAAGATGCTGAAGAGGAGACTCATCCATGTGCAGCCACTGGGATGGAGGTGTCATGGGCTGTCTCACACAGATCTCACAGCAAACATCTCATTTCTCCCTCAGGCAGGCACCTGTCCCACCTGGGGAGGCTTCCTTCCTGACTGAAGGAGGGGTTTTGACCCTGTCCCACCTTGTTCCCATAAACCAATTACCAGCCAGATGGAATTATGCAGAGGGGAGGAAAAGAGGAGAAAAACCAGGCTTAATTGGAAAGCTTCAGCCCCAGGAGCTGCAGGTAGTTTGCTGCCTGCCCAAAAGGATTTATCTACAAGAATCTCACCAGGGTCTGTCCTGTCTCTGGGACTAATCAATATTTTAATTAATTACTTGGACGATGAGAGAAGCAGGAGCTAATAAAATTTCTGCTTACGGATGCGAGTGCTTTGGACTGGAATCCAAATCCTTCAGAGCAGATTGAAGAAATGGTGTGAAATAGATAATACTGGGATTTACAGGAGCAAAACAGTGGGGCAGGGGAAGGGGGGCTGGGGTGCAAAGTCTGCCCTGGGAGAAAGGGGATGTGGCAGCAGCTCCTAATGGAGCAGAAGAGTTTTGGGTTCATATTGTCCCTTTAAATTAAATTGGCTTTCACCACAGCTCTCTGCCTGTCCTGTGAGGGGAAGATACGACCCCTTGCACTTGGAGGCATAAAATCATCTCCCCATGTTGCTGAATTGAGTACGTTTCCTGCTTATTGCCAAGTGCATCTCCTCCAGCTGTGCCCTCTCGAAGGTCCAAGCAAACAGAGCAGAGTAAATCAGGAATTATCTCCTGTGCTTAGAGACAGCTTGAGTAATGATTGCTCCTGAAATATGGAATTCATCTCTGGGGCTTAATGGGCTTGCAGTGGAGCTGCAGGAGCTGGCTGCTGAGGGTTCTGAAGGGTTTGTGGCCAGGGAAGAGCATCCTTCATCCTGCAGAGGTGATGAGGGCTGGAGCTGCTCCCCAGCCTCATCTGCTGCTTCCAGGGGGCTGAAGGACAGAAGTGCTTCCACACCGCACTGATAAAGGATTCTAATCCCTCTCCCCTCACTTTTCAAGTGAGAATGGCATTTGCTGAAGAGAGCAGAACCTGAGGTGGTTCCAAGCTCTGCACACATTCTGAGCAAACTCAGGAAAAAGTAACTTCCCCTGGATAAACTTGGTTTGCTATTGGATTATTCTTGCTCTCACACCTGCTGTGAAAAAAGGCTTCCCTTTCCACCCTCCCCATGTCCTGTTTGTCCCAGAGCCATGACCTAATCACACACTGGGCACTGACAGTGTCCCAGCTGCACTGAATGTGTCCATTCCAAATGAAGTTTGGCTCTCTGTGCTCATCTTTCTTTTCCCCCCGCAGTTTCTGATTTCCTGGGACTGCAGGAGTGCTCAATAATGAGATATCCCCAAAGCTGTGGTCTGGGAGATGGGAATTGCCTGTGTGTGACAGCAGTGCAGGAAGAGCAGATCCAGGAGGATGGGGATGGCATGCTGAGAAATGGAGACACTGGTGGTGGAGATCAAACTGGGAACACTGGAATTCAGCTGGACTAAAGGAAGTGTCCATTCCTATCCCAAGGGTCTCACACTGGCTCTTGCTGCATTGCTGTCCTACACCTGGAGCAGCAGGGCCACAGCCCACTGTCCCCTCCTGCTGTCCCAGGGCTGGCCTCGCCTGGCCTGAGGCTGTTCAGGCGCACAAGGCTTTCTCTGGGCCCTGCTGGCGTGACAGCAAGGCCAAAGGAAGTGACAGCTTTGCAGTTTCCAGGAAACTGGGGCTTTAAAAGAAAAGGGCTGTGGTTAACAGCTGGAATGTCCATCCCTGAAGTCCCAGCTGTGAAGTTTCCTGCATTCCTCATTCCTCGGGGGAGCCGCTGCAGAAGATGCTGTGGGAACAGAGGATGCAGGAGGGAGCAGTGCCCAAAACCCAGCTGGGAGTGTGTGGCAGCTCAGGCTGGGTGTCTGTGCGGGGAACAGCATCCCCAAGGCGTGACCCTGATCCCCTGGGCAGCTCCACCACCCCTCTGCCAGCCCTGGCCATGCCCCCAGTGCTGCTGGCACCCACCCCTTTCCTGAGGAATGGGAGAAATGGGAACCTTCAGGGGGTGCCAGGCAAACCCCAGGAGGGTGGGAAATGGCACCAGTGTCACCAAGGAGCTCAGGGGGCACAGACTGAACGGGGGACAGGACCCTCCTCCTCTCTGGACCTTCCTCCTGCTCACCAGGACCATGCCAGCTTTGGGGAAAGCTGCTGGATGAGCCTGAAGAGGATTTTTTGACTGTGCCTCCTCCCTGCTCTTCAGGCAGGCTCCGGGGGGCTTTGTCACACAGCCCTCAGCAAGTGGCCTCCGTGCCCTCCCATTCCTGTGGTTTAGTGCAGAGAGAGCTCTGGGGCTTTAACTGTGAGATTAATAAATGATAATTCCACTTCCACGCTTCTCCTCCACAAAGGGAAGCAGCAAGGTGTAGGATTCCTACACTCTGAGGGGGAAAAATTTAAAAAAAAAATGTAAAAAAGAAGAAGAAATGAGATGCTTCTGTTGTGGCTCCCCTGGGAATCAGCTCCTTCCCAGTGACACAGAAACATCCCAGCAAGGATTTAGGGTTGCTGCTCCTGGGGCCAGCTGCCATCCAGCTCCCTGCACTTGGTTCCCCTCAGACTCCTCCAGACACAGCAATAACAAGTGAACTCCAAGTCCCGGAGCCAGGAATAAACCATGACACGGGTGACACTTGTAATTGAGAGCTCCTTAATTGCTGTGTTTGATTAAAGAGAGCTGCCGGCTTTGTGCATAAAAGGCAGAGACTCCAGAAACCCGGGCTAGGAAGAAAAGAGGATAAGAAGATGATGGGAACAGAAAAACGCGAGATCAAGGAGAAGAAAGGCTCAGGAGAAATCTTGTTGGAGTGCCAGAGATAAGGGAGACAAAAATAGAACGAGTGGTTTCACTTGTGACTACATCCATGTTTATTTCTGCCCTTTTGGGGCAGAAATGCAGGGATTTGTGCTCTCCTGGTGTGAAATGCAGCAGCTATTTAGCACCACAAAGCACCAAAGATAAAGGCAGCATATCAAAAAGAACTAAAACCGGCTGGGAAATTGCTTTTTTTGTTGTTGTTGTTGAAATAAGCCCGGGGAAATAGGAAAACCTCTCATTAGAACTTGGGTGGAGGGCCGTGCTCCAAGAAGGCAGGAGCTGCACCCTGTGAGTGCCAGGGGTGGCTCTGCAGCTCCTCCAAGGCCAGGGACACATCCCTGTGCCTCTCGGGGCATGGGGATGGCTCTCCTGCCCCAGGCTGAAACCCGGGGATATTCCTGACCTCTGCAAGCGGTTCACGGAAAATCCAAAATATTGAATGGCAGGGAGACAGCAAGCACGGAGGGAAGAGCAAGAGGAATGGGGAGAGATTCCCTTCTTGGAGGGGAAATTCCTTCCTGGGGTGGTATTCCCTCCTGAGAGCTTTCTGCCAAGCCTGGGAGCAGAGAGGGTCCAGCCTTAGGAAGAGCACAGGACATGTGCACTCCTCTCAGCCTTTCCTCTGGTCCATCATCTTCCTCATTTCCAAAGGAATCACACAGAGCAGCAGCCTGGCTCTCTCCTGCTTGGATGGGTGTGGATGGGAATGGATGCTTAAAGGCTGCAGGGGTGAACCTGGCTCAGGTAAATCCTCCATCCTGCACAGGTTTTTTCCAACTCAGGTGACTTTTTTGTCTTTGAGTGAACTCCTTAGCACTGATCTCATTGCTCCCAGGTGGAAGCTGGAGGTTTGGTGACACTGCAGGAATAAAAATATTTAATTTCCTTCTGCTTCCATTGCTGGCTCCAGGCAGCTCTGAGCAGGTCTGCTTTGAATGAAAATAATATCTCTGCTGTGGGTGAGTGGGGAGAGAGGAGAAGGAGAAACCCTGGTGCAGCAGGGCCTGGGCACTGGGCCACACTGGGGCAGGCCAGCTCTGGGGACACTGGGGATTTCCACAAATAAATAGTTCCAGCTGCATCCAAAATCCTCAGGAGCCCCCTGAGAGGCTGCCTTGCACTGACTGATGATACAGGGGCTTTCAAGGTACTCTCAGTGCACTACAAAACTTGACCTGGATGGAAATTTGACCCTAAGAAATCTTTGCCTTGAGCTAAAACAGCCTGAAGAGTGTAAAATTTGGGGTACTCTGTAAATAGGTTTCTTTCCCTCCCCTTTAAAAACCCTTCAAACACACGATGGGGTTTTAATGAAAAACAGCTCCCCAATAATAATCTGCAGCACAGGCTCATGACATTTCCAGACTCATTAATTTAGAGAATCATCACCAAAAAAAGACCCTGGAGTTTGATGATTTCTGAAGATTTCCTTTGTGAACAGAGAGTGAAACTGAGCTGCTTTGTTCCCACAGCTCCCAGCTGCTTCCCACTGATGGGTTTTTTCCCTGCATCACTTGTGCTCTGACAAATGTGAGGGCTGCTGGCACAGACGAATGGTGCATCACACCTCGGGAGCATCTTCATTTTGTCCCTGCTGTCGCAGCTCCTCAGGCTCCCTTCCTGTGACAGCAGTGTCCCTGGGACTTCCAGGGCTGGGCTTGGAGATCCTCTCATCCATGATCCTGCTGGGAAACAGCACAATGTGCTCCTGGCCTTTCCACACCTCAGGGGGCTTAAGAAAGATGGGGACAGACATTTCTGTAGTGAGAGGACAAGGGGGGAAGGCTTAACACGAAAAGAGGGACGATTCAGAGCAGATGTGAGGATTTTTATGCTGAGGGTGGGGAGGCAGAGAGGTGGTGGCTGCCCCTGGATCCCTGGAAATGTTCAAGGACAGGCTGGACAGCCCGTGAGCAGCCTGATCCAGGGAAAGGTGTCCCTGACTTTCCCAGGTGCCAGAGCAGGCTGGGATTCCTGCAAGCTGCAGGGCAGCAGCTGTGCCATCCACCGGGCTTTATTTGCCCTCCCCAGGCGTGCCCAGACCTCTGGGTGATGCCTGCAGGGCTGGCACCGAGAGGAGGGGACACAGCAGTGGCGCTGCTGCCCTGACAGCCCGGGCTGCACCGCTGGCTCCGGTTTCAGCACCTCAAGGGCACCCAGGGCAGCTCAGGTGACAGCAGTGGGAGCGATCCGGGGCCAGGAGAACAGCAGGTGTCATTCCAGAGGAGACAATGGCAGTGTTCAATTATGCACAAGGTCATTGCCAAGGGGGAGCACGGAGCCTCCAGGCATGGCCTGAAATGACAGCAAGGACAGCCGGGAGGGACAGCATTCCCAGCTCCCGGCTCAAACCATGACAGGGAGATAAAAGAAACGATGGGAAGGATTCCATTGATTGGTGAATGGAAAAAGAGATTTGCTTTTACAAATAAACTTTGGGTTTGCTGATAAACGAAATTAGACATGGAAAGATGAAAGAAACAAAGGGGAAGAAACACCCCTGAATTCCTTAAGAATTAAAAATTAAAAGGGAGAGTTATATATTAGAGGGCAATCTCTGGTATCAGGTGTATCAGGGAGTCTGTACCTCTCAAGTACCTCAGAAATGGGGAAAGAAGGGAAATGTGGCTGGGAAATTGGGATAAAAAGGAGGCTGAGTCCTCCAAAAATGCAAGATCCCAGGGGATGCCCCACAGCCTCTCCCTTGATTGGAGCAAAGTAAAAGGACTCCTCTGTCTCCTTTTGGGACACAAACCTCTGGTGTTTGTGGATTAATTTTCCCATCACCAGGAGCTTCTGTCAGCTGGAGCTGCACTCCTTGGAAAGCAGTTCTGCAGTGATGGATCTGCTCCTGCTGCAGGCTCCGAGGGAGCAGGGAGATAAATGGCACAGGCTGCGGGGAAGAGTGATGGGAATGATCCAGGAGCTGGAAAAGCTGGAGAAGCTGAGAGATGGAGGCAGCCCTGCCGTGAAGATTGTGGCAGCAAAGGTTAAGAGGCTGCTGAGCTGCTCCCCGTGCTTGCCAGTGAGAATTCCTGAGGGGAAGGGAACTGGAATGCTCCTGGAGCTGGGGGAAATTTCCTAACCAGCTTCTGACTGTGCCCATCGTCCATTAAAATGGAGATAAAACCAAAAAATAAGTCATTAGCAGTTTAGCAGAGGGTCAGAAAGCAGGTTATTGACTTGCTTTCTCACAGCTCCAAAACCCTCCTAAGAATAGAGCACTTTAGATTAATTGGGGGGAAAATGGATTGGAAAGTTGCAATTAAGTTGATGTCATAATTTTTTGGGGGAAAAAAACAGGTGTTCTGCTGCAGCTGCAGTTCTCTCCCTGGCTTTAATTGGCATCCCAGTCCCAGTTGTCTGTATTGATAAAATGCTGTCCATTAAAAAAAATGTATCATTAGCATTGGTTTAAAAGGTACGAACATTTTGAAGGAAAAAAAAAATATTAAGAACCAGAAAAACTTGGACACATTTTTTTTTCCTTTAACCTTTCAGAAGTTTGGGGCAATTAGCTCCAAGCAGGATGCTTAATTGCCCAGCCCCTGGAGGGGCTGGCAGTGCCCCTCAGCCACACCCAGTGACAAGGGGATGTCATTAGCAGGGTTTTTATTGAGTGTTCAATGGCACGGAGGGGGCACGGGTGAGGCAGCACAGCCAGCACTGCTGGGAACCCGCATTTCTGCAGGGCACCCAAGCGGGATCCCGCCTGGAAGGAAGCACAGCCCCTCCCCAGCTCCTCTGGATCCTTAACAGCCCTGCCTGAGAGGGCTTCCATGGGATCGATCACAGGGTTTGGGAGCCAAAATCATTCCCGTGGCAGCAGAATCCTTGATTCCCAAAATCATTGCCGCGGGCAGCAGGGACACCTCCCACTGTGCCAGGGTGCCCCAAGCTCCAGTGTGCGGCCTGGCCTTGGGCACTGCCAGGGATCCAGGGCAGCCACCAGCACCCTGAGAACCCATGTCAGGCCTCAGCAGCTCACAGGGAGGGGTTTTCCAGCCTGGATAACTCCTGGCTTTCCTGTGCCTCTCTGCACAGACAGCACACACACAAACTGGAGTTTCTGACCAAGCGAGTTTCTGACAGCACCGTGGAGTGCTCCAGGGGAAAGCAGGTTTAGCTCCCTGTGCCCCTGCCTGGCACTCACCAGCTGGGCTGGCACCAGAACAATGCCCTGAGGGCTCTCTGCGGCTCGGGGGATGCCACGGTGCTGAGCACAGAGGAACTCAGGGCACTGAGGGGAAAACTGAGTGCCTGCCCTTCTGATAACGTCTCTGCTTGATTACAGCCAAAAATCCTTCACTGCATTGAGATTAGAGGGGTGGATTTCTAAGTGTGGACCCTGATAACTTCAGGCTGGCAAAGGGCAATTCTCTTCACTTTCCCTGAGCTTTCCCGAAGGCTTTTTGCTCTGAAATTGCCCATCTCAGCAATTCCACCCCTTCTTCTTGGGTGTTCATACCCTTCAAACCACGCTGCACAGGCTTCAGACTCTCCTTTGCCATCACTCACTTGAGCTTCTCATATTTAACTCCTTTAATCTCCCACCAATAAATCACTGCCTCCCAGCCCTTCATCATTCTCAGCGCTGCTCCCAACTCCCTTGGGGATGCTGACACCCATCAGGCACCCAGGTAATTAATGGATGGCAGGTCCCTGCCAGGGCCCAGCTGCCCTCCTGGAAACAGCCTGGGCAGTGCAAAGGAGAGGGAAGGTCGGGTCTGGCTGCTGGATGCTGGATGCTGGATGCAGAGCACAGAGATCTCTTGGGGCAGCAGCTCTGTCACACTCAGACTGGATGGCTGAGCAGATTTCCCTTCCATAACCCACCTGTGCAGTGACTCCCCTTCTCCAAGACACAGCCACCTCTCCCTCCCCCAGAAAGAGAGGAGGGAGCCCAAAGCAGGGCTGAGGAATGATGAGTGGGTGCCACCTCTCTCTGCAGGGTCAGGAAAGGGCTGAGGACACTGGGATGGACACTGCTGAGAGAAAGGTTTATTAACCTCTTGTTCCCTTTTTTTTAGCACTCCCCAAGTCACCAACGAGCTTCAAAGGAGAAGAGCTGCAGGTGCTGATAGCATCTGACTTCTCTGGTTTGCTGAAAGCTGCTGGGGAAAGGAAGCAGAGATGAGGGAGCAGATTCATGCTGCTGTCCCATGGGGATGGCTCCTCTGGGGACACCACCAGACACAGAGCATTCCCACAGAGGGTTTCCCAGAGAATGTGAGGCTGCTCTGTCCCTGGCAGTGTCCCAGGCCAGGCTGGCTGTGGCTTGGAGCAGCCTGGGACAGTGGAAGGTGTCCCTGTCCATGGCAGGGGTGACACTGGGTGAGCTTTAACTCCAACCCACACCTTTCTAGAGGGCTCATTAAGGAGAATTTCCTGCACTTTGGGGGAGAGCAGCAGGCTCTTTCAGGACTAACAAAACCACACGTGGCTGTGCCAACCTGCCAGTGTCCCCTGTGAGATTCCCACTGCCACCATCCCTGGCTGTGTGCCCTCTGAGGAGCAGGGGAGGAACGTGTCCACGCAGACGTTTTCTGTGAGGATGAGGCTGGTGACCTTGGACTTGGCAGCTTTGCAGGCATGGAGCCCATCTGCTGTGTGCCATCACATACAGTAAACTTGAGAGACACTGCATGGAGCAGTTGTGCTGATTTCTGGTGAAAGGGAGGGGAAAATGTCCTCAGATAACAGCAGCCAAGAGGAAACATCGTGGAGAGGTCAAGGACGGAGGTTTGTGGAAAGTGCAGGCATCCACAGAGGCTGAGGAGGTGTGAGCGAGGATGCAAGGCCAAGAACAGCCTGAAAACCACTCACAGCTCGCTGAAGAGCTTTGGGGATTTTTGTTCCTTCTGAACACTGTGCAAGGACTTTGCCTCCAGTATTTAAGCAGAAAGCCAAGGATGTTTAGGAGCACCCCTTGTGCTTGGCTCTGCTTGCTCCCCCCTTTACGCAGCTCACTCTGAGGGCACCAAGTCCAGTGAAATAAAAGGATCCTGGCTAAGGGAAATCCAGCCTCAGCAACCTGATATTCAGCAGGAAAATAACCCATTTAGGGGGTCTGGCACCCTCAGATGTTCTCTGGGTCAGCAGTGGCGGGGTCAGGCCAGGAGGGCTCTGCTGTCACCAGCCCTGGACAAACCCTGCGTGCTCACCCCCACACTGAGCACAGAGAGGGGCTTGGCCAGGCAAGGGTGGCTGTCAGCAGCACGCCTGCCCTCCCATCCATCTTCCCTGGCCTCAGGAAACAAACAGCAGAGCAAACATTGCCTCCCCGTCAGCCCTGGCCAGGGCTGTGCTCCTGTTTGCCTTGTGCTTATCCAGGAGTGACATCAGGGACAGTGACACAGAACAGGACAGGCCTGGGGCGGAGGGAGGGGACAAACAGGGCACCTCAGCTGCAGGGAGACAAGAAGGAGTGATTATCCTTCCTGCAGAGGGCAGGTGCTGTGCTGTGGATGTGGCTCCAGGCAGCCATTCCCAGAGATTCACAGCTCCAGATTTGTGGGCCTGCTCTGTCTGCTGTTGGGAGCTCTGCTCTGCTCCTGGGTAGGGAGGCAGAGGATGTGGCCTCCCCTCCTGGCCTGCTGAGGCCCAGCCCAGGAGAGCTCATTCAGCTGTTTGTTCTCCCCTCTCTCCCTCGGTTTCTCTATGCTGTGAGAGCCTCACGGCAGCTGGTGCCTCTTTCCTTTACTCCAGATTGGACACCGTGGAAAAACCCCAAAAAAAGCTGTTCACAGCCGTGGGGATGGAAGCTGCCAGCGTGGAGGAGCGCTTGCAGGGGTGGGTGGGCACGCAGCCCTGCCAGCGCCTGCTGCTCCAGGATGCAGGGCACCTTCACCCCACACAGGATGTGAATTTGCTGCTCTACCACCACAGCCTTAACACCTGGCTCACAAGACCCCTCCCAAATTCACAAAGCAGCACCATTTTCCACAAAAAGTGCTTTCTTTCTCTGCTGTTTCCCAACCCTGAGCCCAATTTCTCCTTTCTCTGTGTGGAGAGCTCTCTGGGCAGCGGGATCTGCTGTGGAAACGCTCCTGTCCTGGCTGGATCTGAGTGTCCAGGGGGGACTGAGAGCTGTGCTGTCCTTGAGCCTGCTTTTAGTCACCACACACCTCAGAAATGTGTCCAAGCCTGTCACCAGGATGGGAGCAGCAGCTCTGCTGTTTGTGTTTGACCAACACTTCAGGAGCTGTGTGACATCTCAGCTCCTTCACTGGTGCTCTGGGGGCAGGCTTGGCTCCTCCTGAAGCAGGAGAGCTGTGGGTTTGTGGGGATGCCTGCTCTCCCCAGGGAAAAGACAAGAGGAAGGATGGAGACAGAGATGGGATCTGGATCCTCCAGAGCCCCTCAGCCAGCACCAGGTGCTGCTGCTCTGTGGTGGTGCTCACAGGGGTCCCAGAACGAGGGAAGAGATGAGAAAATCTTGGTGTTTCAGAAGGCTGATTTATTATTTTACTATATATATATTATATTAACAGAAAATCCTATATTAAAACTATATTAAAAGAATAGAGAAAGGAGGCATCAGAAGACTTGAAAGGAATAGAAAGGAACGATAATGAAAACTTGTGACTGCTCACAGCCTCAACACAGGTGGCTGTCGTTGATCATCAAGTGAAAACAATTCACATGCTGGGTAAACAGTTCTCCAGATCACATTCCAAAGCAGCAAAACAGGGAGAAGCTGAAACTTGTCAGCTTCTCAGGAGAAAAGATCCTAACAAAAGGATTTTTCATGAAATATGTGTGTGACCCTGTTCAGAGGAGGAGCTGGCAGGTGAGGTGTGCCAGCCTCCATCCCACCCTCACCTCGTGCAAAACAGCCCCTGATCTCTGCCAAGCCTTTCCCAGCCGGCTCCGGCCTTGGCCTGCATTTCCTCCCCATTTCCCACCTCGGAGCAGCATCCTCACCCCGGCTGATGGAGCACACGAGAAGGTGGCTTAATCCTTATCAGCGAGGAGAATTCCATCAAAGGAGCTGGCAGCGGGAAATGGAAATGCGGGGATGCATAATTCATGGCACAGAGGACGCGTTTAATAGGTGTGCTCGGCGGCAGCCGGCTCAACCCCTTGTTCTCCGTGCCGGGGAATGTGTCAGGTCACTCGGGATTAGCTCTTTGTTCTGCGGGGCTCCATCTGCCCTCCCCAGCTCCTGCAGGATCAGCTCCTGCCCGCAGCCCCGCTCGGTGTCACGGAGAAAAGGGCTTATTTACACATAAATGAGGCAGGAAATATCCACAGCGCATCCCGGGCCGCCAGGTCTTATTGGCAATTTCCTTGCCTGCTTTGCACAGGCCGAGATAACCCAAGGTGTCTCCTGCCAGGGCAGGCACCTGAGCCTGCCTGATCCCACCACAGCTCTATTATAAATCAACAGCTTTATTACAACAGCTTTATTTAGGGTCTGGGACGTGCAGGGATGTGAACCTGAGCCTACCCGATCCCATCACATCATCCTTTGGGGTCCCTGTCCTGCCTTAGCGAAGGCACACGCTCCCTGTTTGGCAATGGGGAATATGGGAAGGATGAGGAACCCGGTCTGGCATCCTCCTTCAACTCCCACTGGAAATTCCAGAATAACCTTCCAGGTTCTTCCCAAGCCGTCCGAGGGAGGGGGTTTTCTCCTTCCCCTGCTCAGATTCCAGCCAAAAGCAGACTGATGAGAAATCCCTGGGGTGACAATGGGACAACCCAGCACTGCATCACCACAGCGCTGCTCCCTGCAGACACATTCTCTGCATGGGAAAACATACAGAACTTTCTATTTCTATTTCTATTTCTATTTCTATTTCTATTTCTATTTCCATTTCTATTTCTATTTCTATTTTTCTATTTTTCTATTTTTTTTAAATTTTTATTCTCTTTTTTTTCCTATTTCTATTTATTTTTCCTTTTTTTTTCTTTATACTTTTCTTTTTCTTCATATTTTTTCTTTTTTCCGTTTTCTTTATCCTTTTCCTTTTCTTCTCTTTCTTTATCCTCTCCTCTTTCTATTTCTCTTTTCTTTTTCTCTTTCTTCTGCCCTTTCTACTTTTCAACTTTCTTTTTCTCTTTCTCGCCCTCTCTCGATGTTTATTTTATTTATGTCTCTCGCCCCCCAACGATGTTTATTTAATTCCTCGGGCAGTTTCTGAGGTCAGGGCCCTGCTGCTCTTGCCGAGGGGATGGAGAGCCCTCTGCTGTCCAGCCAGCCCTGCCCACGCTGTCCCTGCCTGAGTCTCAGCCTCTCTGGGCTTTAACCTCCAGCCCACACCTTTCCAGTGGGGTCATTAAGGAGAATTTCCTGTGATTTAGGTAGAGCAGCAGGCAGCCACTGCCCTTGGGATGTAGGGACAGCTCCCTCTGCAAAGGAGGAATGTTCTCTATCCCCACCTTGCTCCATCCCCAGTCCTTCCATGGCTCAGATTCCACCTGCAATGTCAACACCCAGCTCAGGATTCTCCATTTTTCCCCTGTGAGAGACAACCTTAGGAATTATAAATGAATAATTAACGCAGTGTTTATCTACGGCATAACCAATGTGTAAAAAATGCTCCCGTCACGTGGAGAGGTGCTAAATTGGATCGTCATCCACACAGTTCCCAGCACAAAGGTGGCAATATCCTTCCTGCTGCCACATGGATCACTTCAGCTGGGTTATGAACACACAGGATGCCCCACAAGACCCTTCCTGCTGGGGCCCTACCCGTGCTGCCCCAATTCCTCAGCAGCAGAGGCCATGGCTAGCTGGAGTGCAGGGAAATCTGGCTGGATTCAATAATTCATATCCATATAAAACAGGCCTGAGTGGGGAAAGGGAGGATTAAACACCAAGTGGTCCCCAGAGCCGAGATTACTCGCTGGTGCTGGCGGCGGTGCCTCAGACAGGAGGAGCCTTTTCCTGTTTGCTTTATTAGTTGTGCAGAAAGGCCTCGTTAGCCCATCCTGCTGGCCATCCATTATTGATGTGTGGCATCTCCTTCCGAGTGCCTGTGGCTCCTTTCCCTGGCCTCCTGTGCCCGTGGGGGTTTCTGTCCCTCCTTGGGCTCCTGGGAGGCACAGGGCAGGACAGAAACCCTCCAGCCCCATGGCCAGGGTTATTCCAGACCCAGCACCAGCAGAAGGGTGGCAGGAAGGGTGCTGGGACCGCCCCATGGGGCTCCCTGACACCTCCATTGCCCCACAGCAGCTCCAGGAGTGAGGATGCTCCTGTGTGCTGCCCTGGATCACCGTGCCAAGGTGGCTGGACCCTGGATGTGGAAACAGAGAGCCCTGGTAATGTGACAAGAATTAATGAAACATAGCCAGACTTTCATATAATTAAAACCAGTAATTGCTGGAAAGATGGCTCATGCAAAACGACGGGCTGGGGGTGGGCAGGGTTGATTAAAACTGGTGACTGGCTACAAATGATTAGATTAAAATCAATTAACTGTAGAATTGCTGTCTGGCATATGGAAGGATAATTCAGTTACGTAACCGACAGCGGGATTTGCACTTTGCAAATGTTGTTCCGGTACATCAGACCGAGCTTAGCCAACCTGGTTATTTAACAGGACACACTTGTGATTCCTGGTTCCGAGGGTGGGATTTGGCAAGGCAGAGCCCGGGGCTGCTCTCCCTCCCTGGGCAGAGAGCAAGAAGCGGCTGCGAGCCCCTGCTCTGCCCTGGTTATTTGTAAACAGGAGCTCTTTTCATTACTCTTGTAAAGACTGGCTGGATTAAGGGAGCATTAGCGGAATTCAGCGCTCGGCATCCTCCCGAGAGCCCGCTGGTGGCGGTGCCCATTAGCGCTAATGCAGCCGCATTAGCACATTGAAAGGATTCCTGTGTTACAGCATCCCCGGCGGCTCCAGCTCCTCGGCCCTCGCTAAGCCTCGGGAAAAGCTGCGTGAAACCCTGCGAGGGACAGCAAGGAGCTGCTGGCTGCTCAGCCCCAGCCCTGCAGGTGCCCCTACAGCATCCTCCTGCTCGGGGCTGTGGGGCCAAATGAACCCTGCAGTTCCCCTCAGGAACTGTGCCAGGCCAGGCTGGATGGGGCTGGGAGCACCCTGGGACGGTGGCAGTGTCCCTGCCCATGGCAGGGGTGGCACCGGATGGCTTTAAGGTCCCTTCTGCCCTAAACCATTCCGTGATTCTCTTCCTGGGGAGCCACACTCCAAGCCCACGTTGTTCCCAAGGCCTGGAGCTGCGCCCCAGGAATGGCTCCCAAACTTTGGGCTGGTGCAGAAAGAGGTTCCAGTGGTGCAATATTGAATTTGGCCCAGCTGCACTGGTGTCCTCAGGAGGGGAGAGCTCTTGGCTCTGCTGGCTGCAGACAGCCTGGCATGGTCTCTGGGGTGGGTCATTGTCCTGCCAGGGGATGGCAGTGGGCTTTCCCCATCCTTTCTCAGGAAACCTCTCCTGGAATTGCTGGAATTGCTCTGGAGATCTCCCACACCAGCCAAAATACGTATGCTTTCTCTAGAACAGGCAAAAGTAGATTTAGGTCAAAAATTGCTATGTATAGAGCAGAGAAGCATCTCCTGAGCCATCTGCCATGCACCAAAGCCAAACTCCACTTAGAGCCTGATGAGGCTTTAAAAAATATATAAAAAACCTGACTGGCTTCCATTCAGGGCTTTCAAACCACTTCTGCTCTTTATGGGGCTGTCCAGACATGGCTCCACTAAGCTGCTGTCCATCATAAATAAGCTCTTGGTTCTTGCTGTCAAGGAGAACATTAACCCCACTTCTGCCTCTGCTCCAGGGAAAATCTCCTTGGAAGAGCCCTCATGTCCAGCCCTTGCTCTGCCAGGCTGATGGAGCCCATCTTCCATTTCTTGGGGCTTCCAACAGTGCTGGGAGGAACCTTCGCACACAGTGAGAATATGTGTTATTCAATTAACCTGCCCTGGTAATCTCCATGGAGATCCTACTTCTCTTCCCTTTCTCTGCTGCTGTGCCTGCTTATTCTGGATTGATGCAAAATTCCTCTTTTCCTTGCTCTCCACTTCCTATGCTTCATCCATCTATGATTTCCAGATCCCAGCCAGGATCATTTTTCCTGCTTCTGTTTCTCCTCCCCATGGCCAGCAGAAATGCAGAGGCCTCTGGATGCCTTTTGCAGACATGGCACAGGGGCATCCCTATGCTGCATAAATCCCTTCCCCTTCCACGGCAGGGCTGCAAATCACCAACAGGGCAGGCTTCAGGACGGAGTCCCTTTCATCGTGGAGAGATGAGTAATCATTTCCCTTCCTGAAGGAGATGCAGCCGATTTATTGTCCTGACTCAGCCCCCAGGTCTGCGTGAAGGAGAAAGGTCAGCACAGAGTTTACAAACTCCATCAATATTCCTGCCCTAGGAGGCTTTCCTCTCCCTGACAAAGTGGTTCAGCAATGCTGGTTGCTTGTTTGATGCTTTTAATAAAGGCAGAAGGACACAGATATTTTGCTGATATTTCACTCATCTGCAGTGAATCAAGCAGCAATCCACGCCACAGAAATCATGGCTGATGCTGGAAAATCACTCCATTCTCTCCAGCCCTGGAGTCACACCCAACCCCAGATGAGGACAAAAGCTTCTCTGAATTCCTATTGCAAAACAATCTCAAAACATCTGTCCAGAAGCCAAATAATCTTGTTCTGGTTGTGATTTAAAGAGGGCTGGTCTGGTTTGGGACTTTTTAAGCTATTATCACATGCTTAAATTAAAACTCCAAGCAGAAGTCCCAAAAGGGGAAATGAACCTGCTCCATTCCAACTTTACAAGAACAGTTTGCTCTGGGGATTTTTCAATGAGTTTTCAAAATTAAACATATCTGTGAAACATTGCTTGTTGAGTGAACCCATGGCCCACTCCACATCAACATCACATGTGGAATGAGCTCTGATGTCCAAGTCATTCCCTGTGTCTTGTCACTCTAGGCTCTTGTCCCCAGTCCCTCTGCAGCTCTCCTGGAGCCCCTTCAGGCCCTGCCAGGGCTCTGAGCTCTCCCTGGAGCTTCTCCTCTCCAGGTGAGCAGAATCCCCCTTCCTGCTGCCCAGGCTGTGGGATCAGCCCAGAGCACAGGGCATGCCCAGTTTTTCACCCACCAACAGCCCCAAATCCTTCCTGGCAGGGCTGCTCTCAATCTGCTCATCCCCCAGCCTTGGTTGACCCCGATATTTAGCCTCCCTTTGCTGTCAGGTCACTTCGGAGCACACTCTTTATTTATGGGCATGGAAAACCAAGCACCTGGCCCTTGCTGGTGTGTGACGTTTGCTGCTGCTCCTCGGGCAGCTCCACCTGCAAGGCTCAGCCCAGGAGAAGAGCACACCCCTCTCTCCAGATGGTGAGAGCTGCTGTCAGCCCAAGGAGGGGAATCACAGCCGACACGGAGACACAAACTGGCATGTGGGAAGGTGGACAGCAGAAATCTTTGTGATGGCTGAGCTCTGTCACTCCCCGTGGGTGATTTCCTGTCAGAAACCAGCCCTGATGAACTGAACTGCACACCTGGTCCCACACATTCTGAACAAGGATGCCGTGCTCAGCTCTGGATCCTGACAGGAGCTCCTGGAGCTGGGAAGGGCCTGGAGCAGCTCTGTGCCCAGGAAAGGCTGAGGGAGCTGGGGCTGCTCAGCCTCGAGAGGAGCCCTGAGAGGAGACTCAGGCCTGCGTTTCCCTGGCTGTCCCTCCGTGCCCTTGGGTGTCCCTGTGTCTGTCCCTGTGTGCAGGTCAGAGCAGGGCCAAGGTTATATCCCAGCCCCCTCTGGACATGTTCTGTGCCCTGGGATGGCCCTGCTGGAGCAGGGAGGTGGCACTAGTGACTCACAGTGGTCCCTTCAGCCTGACCTATCCAGGAATTCTGTGATTCTGTGGTTCTGTGATTCCATGAACTGCAGGAGCCCCTCATTCCAGCAGTCTGGGATCTCCCAGGATCCAAGGCACTGCTCTCAGAAGGGGCCAGGTGCTTTGTTTGGGGTGGAGAACAACTCCCCAGCACGGTGACTCAGCCACCCTTATGTTCCACTTCTTATTTCCACTCCCCAGTGGTGATGCTGTGGCACTTAATGGCTCCCAGGGCCCTATTCCATCTTCCAAATATACATCCCCATTGTGCTGCCTGGACTGCCTTCATTCTGTCACGAGCTGACTGCAGGCATCAGTCATGGCTGTGATAAACACAAACTGCCCTAATATCATCTCCCAGGCTGTGAAGAGCCTGATCTCAGCTGTGCCGGAGCCAGATGGAAGAGGGAGTTTGGAATAGAGACTTACACTCTGTTAAATGTATGTGACATTTAATTATGACTGCGAGAGCTTCTCTCTCATCCCGGGTAACATGAGGCTGAATTCTGCAAATAACAGGAAAAACCCAGATAACTCCAGCTCTGCTGTTCCAGCCCCAGCCTGGGCACTCGCTGGTGCATTCTGCAGCACAGCCCTGCTCCCGGAGGATTTATTATCTCAAATGCTGCATCACACAAACACCAGGAGCTGCTCAGGTTCAGAAATAACCTGCCTGAATCCCTAATGAGGGCACTGAGCTTTGCAGCCCTGGCAGGAGCTGGTGTCCAGGTGGTCTCTGGCTGTTTCTGCTGTTGCAGAGGTGACCCGAGCCCATCCTGTGCAAAGGCTGCAGGGGCAATCAGGGAGCTCAGGGAGGCCCCAGGTGGGTGGAGAGGCACCTGCAGCCAGGTGGAGTGACCAGGAGGCAGTTTTGGTCATTGGTGGCTCACAGATCCTGGGAACCCAGCAGCTCCTGGGATTCAGGATGGATCACAGCTCCAGACCCAGGAGAGGAGCGAGGATAGCACAAGCATGTGGCTGCACTGAGGTTCCTGCAGAAAAGTGAGGGGAAAATTGGGAGAATACTCTGAGGGTGTTCCCCAGAAATTCATCCATGCCTGCCACCTGCCAAGCCAAGCTGAGCCTGGCTTTCCATGGCATGGAGAGCAGGGATAGGCAATAAAGGGGCTTAACCCAAGCAGGAACAGCTCGTGGTGCTTTGGCAGTAATGTGTGCTCAGGGAAAGGCTGGCTAATCAAAAGGAACACGCAGCTAAAAATCCTGTTGATCACTTCCTATTTTGTCCTGATATCCTTGGTGAAATCAAGGTCTTTTCTCCTTTTTTTTTTTTTCCTTCTCCAGCAAGTGGAAAGTACAAATATCAGTAAACAGGAGCCCATTTAACACCAGACTTTTAGCAATGGCTCAGCCTCTATCCAGCTCTTAAATTCTGATAGTGATCTGCTCCCCAAAGGCCTGCTTTCCAAAATAATACAGCCCTTTTCTCCAATAAAGCATAGCCTTTAGGCAGCTTTAAGGGTGCCTAAAGGAAATAGAACTAATTTGTTTCATGCCTGCAGGAATATTTCTTTTCTGGCAAATGAATGTCAGAAAGGCAGTGTGTGAAAATACAATTTTCCTGCATGTGGGCAGCTCTCTCTCCCTTCCCAGGCAACATCCCCCCACTTCCCAGCCCAGTGCTTGGATGACAAACAGTCTGGAGCACTTTTGGAGCAGGTACAAAGTCATATTATGCAGAACTGAGCCAGGATGGGTTTCTCTACAGCTCAAGGCAGAGTTCGTGGTATCACAGAAGGGTTTTGGTTGAAAAAGACCTCAAAGCTCATTTCATTCCCACCCCCTGCCATGGGCAGGGACACCTTCCACTATCCCAGGCTGCTCCAGCAGCTCCACCTCCTTCTGCTTTTGGCCCCAGGGCTGGAAAAGATGTCCTGGAGGAGCTTTTCCCATGCAGAAGGCCATTAAAAGCCTCCTGTTCCCAAAAGCATCCCATGCCAGGCAAGTCCCCGAGTGCAGGATAAGATTTCTCTGACTGTAGGGTTTTGATTCCCCCCTGGGGGAAGAAAACTTCCCCATCCCCATCTGACTGGCACATGCTGGCAGATCAGAACAATAGCCAAAGTCAGAAATAAATGGGTTGAATAATTCAGTGGGCTCTGGAACATGGGAATGGCAGAGAGCATCGTCAGGAATAGGAAAGCACAGCTAATAAAAGCAAGAGACAGAGGGAAATTTATTAAACATTTTTCAGACAAGAACATTTTGCCACTCGCAGAAAAAAATATTAAGCTGGAAATGAGGGAAATTTTGTTCACAGATGGGCTCTTTGATAGGAACTATATAAAAAGCTGAAGAAACATTTGATTAAAGATTGGGAGAGAAAAGCTTTCCAAAAAATGAGCAAGCCTAATTTCAATTTTCTGAGGGCCAGATCCATTCCTTTGGGTCCTGCCTGTGGAAAGAAGCCCGGGTCTGGTGACTTTTGGGGTGCAGTGAATTCCTCTCCCCTGACCTTGGAGCCTCAGTCCCATCTGGCACGGAGGTTTCAGCTCAGTCCCTCGGTGATTTTGGAGCCCTTCTGATGCTTTTTGGCACATAGCGACTGCCCAGGGACAGAGCAATGCTGTCCCCTGGGAGCAAACTTGTTGAGGATTTGTTAACAGGAAAATCCCTCATTAAGTGCAGGGAACATGAAGATCCTTCTTGAAGTGCCGGGGGATTTACTGACAGACATAGCTGTGTGTTGCAGGAAGGTTTCTCCATGTCTCTGGGAGATGTTACCCCCATTTCTCCTCTTTCTTGTCCTTTTCTCACCCACAACCCCTCCTCTGAACCTGAAAGTCTCTAAATTTACTTCTACTTCCTGCTCTCACATCAGAATGGGTCATTTCTATCACTCTTTCCCTCTCTGTTTGCAAACTCCACCGCTTCTGACATTTAAAAACTAAACAAAGCAGGCTAAAAGCTTCTGGTCTTCACAGGAATAATGATTGCAAGGGTGATCAAACTAATCGATGCTTGCAAGCAAATATGTGTGAATAATCCCAAGTGCTTGCTGGCAGCCTGGTAAAGGCAAACCAGAGCAGGCACGGGCTAGAAACAAAGAGGTGGTACAATTGGAACAGCTAAATGCCCGGCATAAAATCACCAAAACCCAGGAAAATGCCTCCCTTTGGAGCAACAGCTTCACCTGTGCAGTGAGAGGAACGGAGGAGCTTTGTCTCATCTGGGGCCACGAGCTTTCCAGGAGGCTGTGGTTTGTGGAGCAGGGATGAGTGGGAGGGTTAATTGGTTGTGGATTTATTATTTGGGCTGGCCTGAATGAAAATGAGAATTCCTGTCCCAGCAGCCTCTTTTCTTTTTTATTTTCTTGACTAAGTGCCTAGTTAGCAGGGAGGAAACAGGGCTCTAAAAGAAACCAAGCCTTTTCCACCACAGGTACATATCAATGTAATCTTCCAGGCCATAAATCCAAATTTAATCCGACATGAGAGTACAACTGCAGTCCTCATGAATTCACCTTCCTTGGTTACACGTGTATATACAGAGCTGCCTGATTTATCCAGCCAGGAGGAGCTGCTCGGTGTTTCTTTTAACAGCTGAGGCTTTATCTACCAATTCCCACTCCCCTGTGTCCATTCCTGAGCAGCTGATTAGAATTTATTGAGATCTGTACTCCACCTCAAAGCAGATCCACTTCCCCTTACAGCTCTTTCCCTTTTACCAAGGGGAATGTGAATATTCATCAGCCCCGGATGCAGAGACATCAGAAAAAATAAGAAATTGCCACTCTGAGGCCTCTTTTCATTGCTTTTATTTTTTTCAATGGCACTTTTCTGCTAAACCAAGAGTAACATCCCTTTTCACACAACTGTGCTGCTCTGTAAAGCAGAAGGAAGGACTGATCACACCCAAACCCGGAGCTTAATTCCCTGGATCCTACTAAGAGTGAGGGGAATTAGGGGAAAACCATCCCGATATGGGGATTTTGACTTCAAGGGGCCAGTTTACAACATGGAAAGCAAATTAATCAATTGTCTGTGTCAGTCTGCTGGCAGAAAGTTGCCATTTGGGGCTGACTGTATGACTGAGGTGCAAAAGTTGCACTCCTTCAGCCCAATTCCCTCAAAAACTCAGCCCAATTCCCTCAGACTTTCAGCCCCATTCCCCTCACAATCACAGCCCCATTCCCCTCACAATCTCAGTCCAATTCCCTCATAATCTCAGCCCAATTCCCTCACAATCTCAGCCCCATTTCCTCAATCTCATTCCCTCACAATCTCAGCCCAATTCCCTCACAATCTCAGCCCAATTCCCTCACAATCTCAGCCCCATTTCCTCAATCTCATTTCCTCACAATCACAGCCCCATTCCCCTCACAATCTCAGCTCCATTCCCTCATAATCTCAGCTCCATTCCCTCACAGTCACAGCCCCATTTCCTCAGTCTCATTCCCTCACAATCTCAGCCCAATTCCCTCATAATCTCAGCTCCATTCCCTCACAATCTCAGTCCAATTCCCTCACAATCTCAGCTCCATTCCCTCACAATCTCAGTCCAATTCCCTCACAATCTCAGCCCCATTCCCTCACAGTGGCAGCCCCATTTCCTCAATCTCATTCCCTCACAATCTCAGCCCCATTTCCTCAATCTCATTCCCTCACAATCTCAGTCCAATTCCCTCATAATCTCAGCCCCATTTCCTCAATCTCATTATCTCACAATCTCAGCCCAATTCCCTCACAATCTCAGCCCCATTTCCTCAGTCTCATTCTCTCACAATCTCAGCCCAATTCCCTCACAATCTCAGCCCCATTTCCTCAATCTCATTCCCTCACAATCTCAGTCCAATTCCCTCATAATCTCAGCTCCATTCCCTCACAATCGCAGGCCCATTCCCCTCACAATCGCAGGCCCATTCCCCTCACAGTCTCAGCCCCATTTCCTCAGTCTCATTCCCTCACAATCTCAGCCCCATTCCCTCACAATCTCAGCCCCATTCCCCTCACAGTCTCAGCCCCATTCCCTCACAGCCCCTCAGTTTGGGGGCCTTAGCTCCAACTCCCCTGTCACTGTCACAGCTGTAGCAGCAGCCCTTCCAAAACCCAGCATCTTCCTCTCTAAGCTTTGTTAACTTTAGATTAAATATAGGAGCAAAGTAACATCAAAGTATCTCAAGTGTTAATGGCCTTTTGAGGGGACAATCCTGTTTCTGTGGCCATCTATAATCTCAGCGTGTCCTTTGATTTTTCCAGTTTGCATTTCCAGTCTCCGACCACCTGCCTCATCTTTCCCTTTCCCTGCCTTCCTCCTTCCCCACATTTTCCATCAGCAGCACAGAGCAAACGTTTAATTCTTTCACTCTGGTGCCTGTCACACTGTTGTGTAGCCAATTGCCTTTGGATGTGGGATCCCAAGGCTTTTAACTGCCAGAGGGCAGGGTTAGGTGGGATATTAGGAATTAGGAATTAGGAATTGTTCCCTTGAGGGAAAGGGGGCTCTGAAACAGAGTGCCCAGAGAAGCTGTGGCTGCCCCTGGATCCTGGAAGTGCCCAAGGCCAGGCTGGACAGGGCTTGGAGCAGCCTGATTTAATGGAATTGTCCCTGCCATGGCCGGGATAGAAATAGATGTGCTGTAAGGTCCCTCCCAACCCAAACCAGTGTGGAATTCCATGATTTCTCCCCAGAAGGGCCATCCAGTGCAGCTCTCCAGGCAGAGAACAGTACATCATCCCCATTCCCAGACACTTTCCAGCAGGAGCCAGATCTCTGGGCACTTCCCAATGAGTCCCCTGCGCCCCATCCTGCATCCAGCCCCGCAGTGATCACTGTTATTGCCATCTCCAGCACTTCACTTCCTCGTTAGGATGTGTTAACTCATTTAATTCTCTCTCAGGACACAAAGTGCTCATGTTTAATGAACTCTCTGCAGAGCCAGAGCTGTCTGGGGAGATTTAAAGCAAACCCTCCAGCAGCTGGTCAGGGTGTGATTAATGTTACTGTGGCCTCCAGAGGAGCCAAACTGAGGGGACAAGAACTCCAATACTCCCATGCAGGGTTACACACCTTGCCCTGGTGAACAAACCTCTTTCCTTCCCAAAATCCTGGAGCTGGTGGTGAGGGATGCAGTCAGCAAGGACATTCATCATCTCTGCTGTTGTCACAGGGTCAGGGTCAGGGTTAAGGTCAGGGGTGAGGGATTCCAAGCAGAAATGGTGACCTAGAAGCTGGGGATGAACTCACCCAGGCACAGGCCCACAAGGATTTCCAAGCCTTTGGAAAGGCAGGCTGGCTGTTGTGGCACTCCTGACCCACAAAAGCCTTTTTCTATGAAAAGGAGGATACTCTGGGGTGTACACCTGAGCCACAGTGCCATGGATGGACAACAGGAGGGAATTCCTACCTAGACACTCTTATTTCTATTGTCTAAACTCCTGGAGGTATCAAGACAACCCAAAGATGCCTTTTCTTTGTTCCCCTTTTCACTTTTTCTGCCAGTAAGCAGTTAAATCTTTGCATCCCCCACAACATCCCAAATCCATCTGTCAGGAAGAAAGCAGTGGCCGTGCCCCTCACTGGGGTCCAGAGTAGCAACCCCCTCTGCTGTGGGACTGTCACTGAGGCAGGGAGGAGCTGGGGTCACTGCAAGCAGCTCCACGCCTGTGATCCCCCTCAAGGAAAGCTCTGACAGCCATCAAGGAGCACGAAATAACTTGGCAATGATCCCATGTCACCAGCAAAGATAACGAAGCTGCAGTCAGCTCCTGACAGATAATGCAGGGAAATTCATTTAACAAGTCATGGCTGCTAACAAATGTAACTTCCCCAGCACCTGGGGCACGCTCCGTGCCTCTCCACCTGCACACCAGACACTGAGCAGCTTTATTCCCTTTTTGTAATGCTGGAGCTTTCCCCCAGCTCTTCCTTTGTGCACTACAAATTGTGTACAGCAACAGATCACGGCCGTGCTCTGCTGTTTGACATCCACGGTGCTGAGGGAATTGTAGCAGTCAGCTGGAAGCACTGGAATATTGCCTGGGACACAGTTGCTGGTCAGAATTTGGGCCTTTTGCCGCAGGAGGTGAGGCTCTCAGAGTCCTCCTCCGAGATTGTACAAGTGCCCCTGAATTTCCAGAGAGGTCAGCAGACTTTACCAGCAGTGGCATTTACCCAGCGCCCTGCCAGGGGAGCGCTGCAGCTCCAGAATGTCACGCTGTGATGCTAAGGCTGTAAAAGCACGGCTTTCCCCCTGATAGATCATATTTCCATGTCACAAGTTAGCAAAGTTGTTTAACTCTGCAGTGCCTGGCAGCAGGGTCACCTTCCCACAACACCAGCAGCAAAGCCAAGTGCAGGCATCCCTGCATTTCCTCTCCTGACCCCAAAGGGGTTTTTCACCCATTCTTGTGCAGGAGCCATAAATTCTTTCAACCTACTTACTTCCTCCTCACTATCTCTGCCTGGGAGAGCTGGGGGTGCTCACCTGGAGAGGAGAAGGCTCCAGGGAGAGCTCAGAGCCCCTGCAGGGCCTGAAGGAGCTCCAGGAGAGCTGAGAGGGACTGGGGACAAGGATGGAGGGACAGGACAAGGCAATGGCTCGCATTGCCAGAGGGCAGGGATGGGAGGGATATTGGGATGGAATTCCTGGCTGGGAGGGAGGGGAGGCCCTGGCACAGGCTTGGAGCAACCTGGGATAGTGGAAGGTGTCCCTGCCCAGGGCAGGGGATGGAGGCACATTTCCCAGCAGGCACACACACAGATCAATCCCTCCGGCCACTGCTGGGGCCGGCAGGCTGATGCAGCACTTTCATTCCCACTGTGAACTGCTCCCTTCCTCCACATCCCTCTTTATGATATGCAGGTCTTTTTTATTTCCCCCTCTCTCAGTTGCTTATTCATGCCTTAATGCCACTTGATTTCCAGTGGGCTCTCAGAGCCCTTTCTGTGCATGCTCTGCAACTCTACTGGGATTTTCTGCACTCCCTAAACAACCTCTGCCTGCCTTTCCTGCAGAGACACCTCACTGAGCCGGGGTTACACAGCTTACCCCCATGGATTTGCCATCCAGCTGAACGTGGCCACTGTCAAAGTGGGATGGGAATAGCAGCAATGCCTTAGGAATATACAAACAGGCTGAGTGAGCCCCTCTTGTTCGCTGCTCAAAGGCAGGGACACCTCCCAGCAGACCAGATTGAGCAAGGTCTTACCGAGGCCCACAGCCTCCCTGAGCAACCTGTTCCAGTATCTCACCACCCTCACAGTAAAGTATTTCTTCCTAATATCCAGCCTGAGCTTCCACTCTCTCAGTTTGTACCCATGGACTGCAGCTCCTGCAGAGTTGGCAGAGTTTTTAAGCAGAGCTGGGGCTGGCAGGGTCCTCTCTGCCTGACCCAGCTGCAAACGAGGCACCCTAGCCCTGCCCTGCCTTTTGCTGTCTGCTCTGTACAAAGCCCTTTCCATCTCCCAGAGGTGTTTCCTGAAGGGATCCCGCCCCTTAAACCTCCACCTTTCCCTGCTCCTTTCCAGCAGCTGTTCCACCTGACTTCCTTTCCTGGATGAGGAGGAAGGAAGGAGGGATCACAAACCCTCCTGTGGATATTGACACTGGTATTTGCTGATCCATTTAACATGCACTCTTTCCTTGCGCCATTTGCTTTCCAAGGGATTCATTTAGCTGTTGCTGTGAGGTCTAGTGCACCTCCAGCTTCTACTTCACTAAAATTCCTCCTGTGGGAGCAAGGACTGAGCCCTTGCACATGCCCATGGGTGTTGTTCCTTTTCTGTGGGGCTGACCAGGGATGGATGAAGATAAAACTCCTATAGAGGCAGCCAAAAGGCCTGTCTAGACTAATGTGATCTTCCAGCTTACTCAGTGAGGCTGTTTTTCCATGCCCAAAGCACAGATATTTTAACTTGCTCCTTAATTTGCTCCTTAAAGCAGTTAGCAGAATTCCAATCATCAATCAGTCCTGGCAGCCTATCCAGAAGGCATGGCCAGGAGCTGTGCATTAATTGTGAATGCTTTGCTGAATTTACTGCATGGCAGCACCGAATTTTTCACCCTGAGATGAAGCATGGATGTGCTGCTTGGCACAATCAATACTTTTCTGGGTTGCTAGGAAATTATCAGGGACTCGGTGCCCACGTGTGGGGTATTGCCACCCTCCCTGGAAGGCACAGAAATGTGTCAGCCCCTTTCCTGCACTGTGGGTAAGCCTTGAGAACGGGCTGAACTGAGACAAAGCAGTCATTATCCCACTCAGCACTGGTCAGGCCATTCCTGGAATCCTGTGCTCAGGCTTGGCCCATGCTGAACAGAAAAGGGGTGGGGCAAGGCCCAGAGAAAGGCCCCAGAGATGACCCAAGGACTGGGAAAGGCTGAGAGCCCTGGGTTTGTCCAGCCTTGAGAACAGAAGAACATGATCACCATATTCTGGGGTGGCTGCTGAGAAAATGGAGATTCCCTTGGACAGAAAAGATGAGGGGCAAGGGGTGCAAGTTTTTTTCCCTGAGGACATTCCAGCTAGATACAAGACATAATTTTTCTCAGTGAGAAGAATCAGCCATTGGAATAATCTCCCCATTAGGAGAAGCAGAGGATTCCTCTGGACACTTTCAAGATTGATCTGTAAGGGTGCTGGGCTGTCTTATCCCAGAAAGGTTGGACCAATTGATCCCTGAGGCCCCTTCCCACCTGATATTCCAGGGTGTCCGGCACAACCTTTCCTTGACCACTGAATCAGCTCCAGGGGAGGCAGCCCGGGCTGGGGCAGAGGGCTTGAGAGAAGTTCCATCGTGGCTGGGTGGAGAGGCAGAGGAGTTCCAGATACTTCTTGGTCAGAGTAGCAGGCGTGTTGGTTTTTTAGGACACACAACAAAAACCTCTCACTTCCCAGAGAATTCTTTAAGGGGTCACAGGTGGCACTGCTGTGTCCCAAACACATGGGCTTATGCTGTTTTATCCTTGGAGCAGCTGCCAATCCATGCTGCTCCAGGGGGAGACACTCAGGAGATCCAGAGGCATCGCTCCCTTTTAATCAGCCTTAGCTGGGCAGCTTATTAAATTCTGTTTATCTTAACCGAGCTGCGTTCAGCTTCAATTAAAATTACCCCAAGACTTTGCTCAGCCCTGAACCACGCTGTGAGTCCCCACGGATGCCCAGAGCCTCCTGATGGTGTCACTGTGTCCCAGAGGGAGCTGTGTGCTCCTCAGCAGCCCCATCACAGGTTTGCCCTCACAGAAAAGCCTGGCCAAAGTCCACGACCTCTTGCTTTGCACCAAAACTCCGGTCATCACAGCCTGAGGATTTTGCTGGTCCCATTTCCAGGACTTCAACACTTTGCTGCTCAGCCTAACAGGACAGAGCAGGCCTTTTTCATTCATTACAGTAAGCAGAGCCTTAATCCAGGCCCTTAAATCTGTCTAGATTTTGAAATAATTACAAGCAGCCTCCTAACTTGTACGAAGTTTGATTTAAGCCTTAATGTAATGGTTTATCTGGAGAGCAGGAAGCAAGCTGCACTGCCAATTAGAAGCCATCTGTTTTCCCCTAATCTTTTGCAGGCCTCAGACCAGTAAACAAGAGCCACCACAGCTGGGCCATCACTGGTGCCAGGCGGAAACAACCCTCCAGGGCTGCCTCTGGGGAGTGTCCTGGGGTCCTCGTGGATGAGCGACCCCTCCCAGCCCTGGGGAGTGGGATAGGGATGGCGTTTGGGGAGCTCTTTGGGGCTGCTGAGAGGTTCCTGCCCTCCCTGGTGCAGGGGCCCTGCACAGGTGAGTCTCCCTCAGCTCCCAGGACAGCAGGAGCAGGGAGATGCCCGGGAAGGAGACTCAGAAACTGCCTTAGAAAAGTCAGAATCTGGGGGCTCTCCCTGCCCCCCTCTCATGCAGCAGCCTCAGAGCAGCCCTTTGCTTCTCAGAAGGTCCCGCTGCAACCTTGACGAAGCTTGTTGGGGTTTTACACACCAACCATCCAACTACCATAAAACAGCAATTAGAGAAGGATCATTTACCAGATGTTATCACCTGCCTTGTCTGCATTTTCTCCTGCAAGACTCCTGGCTGCAGCATTTTGCTCAGGTGCCCCTGCGCTGCTCTGGCCAGGGTGGCAGAGTAAAGCCCCCCTCTCCATGAGGAGCAGCACAGGGACAGGACCCAGGGCTCTGCCCCAGCCCAGCCTCAGGAAGCTCCGGAGCTCTTTTTCCTGTTTTGGGCTCCAGTTCATGAATCTCCTAAAGTGCCCTTAGAGCCAGCAGATTGCTGTGGTTCGTAAAAGAAGATGGGAAGCGTTTTTCTGGCTGGGTTTTTGCTGCTGGGCTGTTTCAGCCAGCAGTGCCCAGCCAAGCCCCGGTGCTTTACAGCCCTCACTAATGCGCCGGTGCTTCCCAAAGCACGCTATTTACAGCCCTGCCACAGCAGGGAAGCTGGAAGGTCCCCACGGCAAGCTGTTCATCATCCTGCTGAGCACTGGGCTCTGCTTCTGCCCCTGAGCATCCCCTCTGCAGGCAGGACTCTGAAACATCCCAGTGAGCTCTGTCGTGACTCAGAAATCACACCAAGGCATGGGGTTTTCAGTTCCTCAGGGATTCAGGAAGAATTCCCCACAAAGCTCCTCTCTGGGGCCAGGTTCCCTGCAGAGGATGCTGCACACACACCCTCCCACCACACCCCAGGTAGACCCAAACCCCATCAAAGGGCTGCTGCCCGTGGGAGATGAGGAAAAAGGGCTGAGCTATAATGTGGGGTTTTGGGGACTGTGGGACACCCAGCCTTGTGCTCCTCTTTGCAGAGATCTGACACTGGGTTCTCCTTGTCTCCCAGGAGGCCCCATTTGCCCAGAGCAGGACTGGGACTGTGAGGGTCATCCCCAGTCACCTTCTGCAAAAAGGAACCTTGGCAAGGCCGTGTCTGCCCTTTTTTGCCCTTTTTTTCCCCTCTAGACTCAGGAGATTATTTGTGTCACCTGAATAATGCAAAACCAGGTCCTAGCACCGTGCTTCGGCAGCTGGAGGACAGAAATTCCCTGAGGAATTCTCGGTCCTGCCCTCACCGTGCCCACAGGAGGAGCTCTGGGTTCAGCTCTGCCATCAGGCATCAAAGCCAGGACTTCTCAGCTCCAAGCCCAGGGTGTCTGTGAGCGTTAATTTAACATTCTCCAGGTGCTGTGCACTATCCCAGGTGAGCGTGTAATCTGTCAGATCTCCATTATTAATTGTCAGCTCCAGCGTGAGTAATTGTGACCCTCCCCCAGTTCCAAGCTTGGGGAAATTTATATTTTTCCATTTGCTCGGCGCAGTGACGAGCTCAGCTGGCTGGCAGTGAAGAACACCCAGGGAAGCACACGCTGGAGCAGTGGGGGGAGCTCAGCAGCCGTCAGCTGCCTGCTCTCTGGCTGCATCGCCCCCTTGGCTTCCACGTGGCTGGAGGATTTGGGATGCTCGAGCAGCTCTGCATCAGCCACCACCTGGGAGTGAAGCTCAGCCACGAGGGGGCTCTGGGAGAAGGTCAGCTGCCCCATGGGCTCCACTGCCATCCTGCTCAGCACCAACGTGGCCCCAACCCACACCTCCTACTCTGCAAGCGTAGGAGGTGTAGGACACCCTGAAAAGCAGGAAAAAAGCAGCAGCTCTCCAAAGAAATGCAGGAAGATAAACAGGCCTGAAGGGCTCATGGAGGAGAGTGGGAGAGGGGGATCACTGATGGACAGAGGTGCCTGCTCTCTGCACTCCAGCAATCCCATTTGTTATCCTTTTGGAATGTTCATGGCCTAGGCTGTCTTATTAAACAGATGCACTCTTGCCATGGCAGACTGGCCCTGGTGCTGGGGATGGCTGGGGGAGATCCAGGAAATACAATGCACATGGCATTTGATGGGGATGCTTTTCTTCGGCTTTTAGCAGCTCAAATACACAAATCACAGAATCCCAGAATGGTTTGGGTGGGAAGGGACCTTAAAGATCATCCCGTCCCACCCCTGCCATGTCAGGGACACCTTCCACTGTCTCAGGCTGCTCCAAGCCCCATCCAGCCCGGCCTTGGGCATTCCAGGGATCCAGGGGCAGCCACAGCTGCTCTGGGCACCCTGTTCTCCTCTCCAGGAGGATGCTGGACCCTGGGATATATCATTAAGGCTGGTACCAGAGAGGTTTGCTTTCATTTGGGGTTTGAGGACCCTTTGGAAGCAGCACAGGACCCCCCTGCTGTGCAAACCCTGCCTGACTGCGACCAGCCCCTCCTTCAACTCCCAGCACAAGCCTCCTCCCGAGATGATCCCATGCCACATCCATAAATTCATTTAATCCCCTTGTTTCTCTGCACATCAGGTGGGTATCCATGCCACCCCTCGGGACCATCTGTGACAACAGAGACAATCCCCCCAGCCTGGGAATGGGGCCACCTTCAGCCACCGGGCAGTGACTTTTGGGGACCATATCCAGCTAGCATGGCTCAGTGCTTCAGCTGCATCCAGGGGGGATAAAGCCTCCCAGATGAGGGGCACTCCCGAGCTGTGTGCCAGGGAGAGGACTGTGACTCCTTGGGAGGGTCAGCCCATGCAGCCAGAGGAGCATCACAGCCAAAAACGCTGATGCAGGCGAATCCAGCACGCCATCGGGAGGAAGACTCTGCCCTCCGGACTATTTTTGGTTTGTTTTTGCCAACTCTGGAGCCACTGATCTATGCTATTGTCACTGCTGTGACTAAGGGCTCTGCAGTTGGAGGAGCATCAGGCAGGGCTTGGAGAGAGGGCTGCGCTGGCTCTCGGGGGACCGGTAATGGGAGAGAGCCCTTCACCTCCTGTTTACACTTTAATGCCCATCCAGGTTATCCATTATTTATTGCCCTTGTATTTATAGAGCATTCCCAGCACACACGGGGCTCTGCGGGCGGCGGGGGAGAGGGTGCCCTCTCCTTTGGATGCCTGGTTTGAGCAGAGCAGTTAAACACCCCCGGGCTCAGGAGGGGCCATCCCTCCCCTCCTGCATCCTGCATCTTGGCCTGAGGGATTTGCTGTTTCCCTGCTGGGCTGGGGTGGCCTTCTCTCCCTTGGGCCCTGGGCACAGCAAAGCCACGCCTGGCTTTGGGCTCCCAAAGCCCTTTTCCCTTGGAAGGGAAGCCAGCACAGCCCAGCACTGCAGGGTCCCACTTATTTGGGGTGGAAAAACCACGCTGGTGTCTCCAGGGGGTCCTGATCCACGGCATTCCCTTGAGCCCTCCACCACTGTGCAGGAACCAGCTCCTGCCTCTGTAGCGCTGTGACCATGAACGAGGAGCAGCCCCCTGGCCCTGCCCACCTGCAATGTTTCAATGCAAATGTTTCAATGCAATGTTTAAATGCAGCAGCTCTGATACCATCTGAAACAGGCACCAAGCAGCTCAGCCGTGTCCAGTTCCAGCTCAGGGAATCCATTACAGGGGCTGGAGCAGCGGCACTGACGGTGCCTGGGCCACCGAAAGGAGCCACCCCATTCCCCAGGGGACAGATGGGGCCCGGCTGGTGCCAGCTGGGACACACGGACACCACGGGAGCTGTGCAGAGGGAAGAGGAGGCGGTGAGGAGCACCCAGCCAGCAGTGGGCCTCTGCCAATGCCAGGGATGAGCTCTTCCTGCAGGGATAACCATGGCCAGCCACAACCCACACGGACGTGCTCTCCCCATCTGCTTCTGTCACACCAGCCTGGCCTGGCTTTTATTTCCCTCTTTTTATCTGCTGGTGCTGGGGAAGGCAATTTCTGCCAGGTCACAGGGAAACAGGCTGGCCAGGACCAGGCAGCCCCAGCACCATCCCTGGAGCAAGGCACAAAATCTGAGAGTTGGCCTCCATCACCCTGGGGACTCTCCCATCTTGGCTTAAAACCAGATTTTTACTAAACCTTTTGAAATCCCAAGAGGGCGTGAGCAAGGGAGGGAAAGAATCACTTAGGACTAGGCAAAACCAGGACTTCAGTGCCAAACCTCTCCAAATACAGGTGGAAGAATTTTTTTTCAAGTGAAAGAAATGTCATTTCCAACGGATTTATGTGGGAAACATTGAAAAAAAATTATTCCTTATTTTCCAGCATTTTTCCAAGCATGCTCCTGCAGGGAAATGAGCAGTTCCAGTGTCACAGGTGTGGGTTTTAAAGGGGTGCTGCTGCCAGCATTGGCTGAGCAAAGGTCATTGGCTGGGTTCAAACGCTGCAGTGCTGGCAGGGACACCTTCCACTGTCCCAGCTGCTCCAAGCCCTGTCCAGCCTGGCCTTGGACACTGGCAGGGATCCAGGGGCAGCCACAGCTGTGCCAGGGCCTGCCCACCCGGAGCCTCCTCTGGGCTCTCTCCTGCAGCTCCAGGTGCTGCTGCTGTGTCTCCAGGGCTGGGGCAGCTCTGCAGGTGGGGTCTCACCTGGGCATAGGGGCAGCATCCCCCCTTCCTGCTGAAACTGTCGAGTTTTTCACCCATCAACACCCCCCAAGTCCTCCTCAGGGCTGCTCTCCATCCATTCTCTGCCCAGAGGAGGATGAGGAGAGCCTTCAGTCCCAGTCTGCAGCAGCAGGAAACACAGAGGGATGGAGAGGGAAGAAAGGATGCCCTCTATCACTAGAAGGAACCAGCCAAAGCATTCACTGCCTTTTTGTTCCAGCCTTCACTAAAAAGCCATCTGCAAACAAGAGCAGCACTAGCAGCAAACAAACCGGCGTGGGACACGGTGGGAGAGGAACCAGAGCTGTGCATGCACATCCCCAGGGTGCCAAACCCAAAATAACCCGGGCCACCACTGATGAGGGGTGAGAGAAGCGATGTCACAGAGCAGGTGGCCTGACAGAGGTCACCAGACATGGCACAAGCAATCAATTCTCCTTGGAAGCATCCAGAAGATAACGAGGCAATGAGTAACGGTCTGTATGGAATTGTAGGAACAAATCACATCAGCCTGACCTAATCTCATCCTGAGACATGGCAATGGCAGACACAATCTCCCGGCCTTTAACCACAGGAAGTCTTCAATGCTGCCTCAAATGCAGAATTACGGTCAGGGGGGATGGTGGAGGAGGCTCTCAGATCGATGCAAGCCCCACAGGGGTTTGAAGGTCTGCACACAGCGTGTCTGAGGGGCTCCAGGATCCAGCATGACACTGGGGAATGAGTAACGCCAGCCTGGGGTGGGTGTGGGACCTGGGGAGCTGCTGCACGCCCTGGCACTGCCCTGCTCCCCAGGGCTCACAGCTCTGCCCTGGGGAAGCCCAGGGGGCTGCAGCAGGCAAGGAAGGCACCATGGTGCCACCAGGCAGGAGCCCCCACGTCCCCAAAAGCCACCCTGCTGCACAACAGCCCTGGAACACCCTTCCCTCCAAACCTTGGAGCATCTCCACCCTCCAAAGTCAAAGGGGTCAGCTGCAGAGAGCCTCATGCTCTCCCACAACCTCCAGCATCACTCAGCTGCTGTGTTTTATGGTTTTTGGATCGAGAGGGAAGGTGCCTGCCCTTTTCATGGCAGCTCCTTGTCCAAGGAGCCTGGAAAACGTCTGGGAGGTGCCGGGATCTTCACAGCCCGACTGGTGAGACTGCCAGGACCTGCTTCACCCGGCCTGACCTCACCCACCCACTGCCTTGTCTTCCAGAGTGCCATCAGCTCCTTATATATAGCAATTAAATGTGATAAATGGGCTGCAAAGCGCTATTTTGGGAGAGAGGAGGCTCCATCTGGGAGTGCTGCAGTGCTGGCTCAGCACGACCCACTGCACACCTGGCTCTCCCCACTCATCCACTGTGGATGCTGCCCCACACCTCAGGATGTGATGGCACGCAGTTCCTGGCACGTTCCCAGGTCTGTGTCTCTCCCCCACCCTTCCACGAGCTCCTTGGTTTCTCTGGCTGCTGTCAGACATTGCCACTTTAAATACAGAGTTTGCCCAATTTCTGGGAGTGCAGCACAGGGTGGTCAGCAGCAGCTCGGGGCACCCACTCACAGCAGCATCCATGGTTCACCTGGTCCCTGTGAAGTTCAGGAGAGCTTCTGGGGAAAGGAACCCCAGTAAGAGGGGAAATACTTTGGGGAAAGGTCAGGATGAGAGATAAGGACAGGGAGGAGGAGAACTATCAGGATCCACGAGATGCCCATCCCTGGCAGTGCCCAAGGCCAGGTTGGACAGGGCTTGGAGCAGCCTGGGACAGTGGAAAGTGTCCCTGCCCACGGCAGGGGGTGGCACTGGGTGATCTTTAGGTCCCTTCCCACCCAAATCATTCTGGGACTGTGTGTGCCCAGGATGGGGTTTATTTAATGTGACCCCAGCCCAGGTCCATGGAGGTATTTAGGCACTGAAGGGGATCCAGCAGCTGCTGCATCTGGCTCTGAACACAGCGCTCCCAGTCCCTGGCTGTGCATCACTCCAGCATCCAAAAATCCCGTGCCCACCCCAACACCACCCTCCGTGCCCTGCGGTTGTGATCCCCCCGTGTCCCCAGCCGTGGGCAGCCCCGGGATGCCGGCGGGGACCAAGCAGGCTTGGAAGCAGGGGGAGACAACCCTGCAATGCTCAGGGATGTTGCGGGGTGCCCGGTTTGTGGGGAAGGTCGGGGAATGGGGACCGGGGCTGCAAGGGGAGTGGGACAGTCCCTAGATCCTGAGACGACCCCCCAGCTCCTCCCTGGAATGGAAGGGGTCGGAGGTAATTCCCCGAATCCTCCCTGGGACGGAGAGCCCCCGTGACAGCCCCCATTCCCTCCCCGGGGCTGGGGGGACGCCCCGCAGCAGCCGCCAACGCCCACCTGGCTGGGAAAGGACCGGGACAGCCTCCAAATCCTGCCCGGGCTTGGCGGGGACCGCGGCATCTCCTGATCCCTCCTCGGGCGGCACGGGGGCCGCGGCAGCCCCGAGCAGCCCCGCGGAGCCCGCAGCGGCGGCGGGGGCTCGGTGGGTTCGGTGCCGAGCCCGGCTCAGCCCAGCCCGGCTCGGCTCCCCCCGACGGCCGCCGCCCGCGGCGCTCCCCAGCCCATCGCGCAGCGCCGGGCAGCCCCAACCTGTCCCCTTCTCCTCTTCCTCCTCCTCCTCCTTCTCCTCCTCCTCGCTCTCCTCCCCTTCCACCCCCCCGGGCCGATTTGGGCAGCGGCGCGCCCGGCGCTGCCGGCAGAGCCGCCGTGTGCGGGCGCGGCGCCGGAGGCAGCTCGGCCCGGGGGGGGCTGCGGCGAGGCAGGCGCGACCCCCCGGCGGCCCCGGCCCCGCTGCATGCCCGCGGGGGCAGCATGGCCCGCAGGCAGGCGCGGCGGGCGGGCGGCGGGCCGCGCTGGCTGCCCTGGCTGGGGCTCGCCCTGCTGCCGCTGGCCGTGCCGCCCGCCGCCGCCCCCGCCGCCTGCCCGTCCGCCTGCTACTGCGTGGCCACCCCGGAGCTGGTGCAGTGCCGCTACGAGCGGCTGGAGGAGCCGCCGCGGGAGCTGCCGGCCGCCGTGCAGAACCTCAGCATCGCCGGCAGCAACCTGAGCGTCCTGTCCCGCGCCGCCTTCGCCGCCCGCCCGCTGCGCGACCTCCGCCTGCTCCGCCTGCGCCACGACAACATCCACACCATCGAGGACATGGCCCTGCAGGGCCTGCCCGCCCTGCGCACCCTCGACCTCAGCCACAACCCGCTGCTCTCGGTGGCCGCCGGCGCCTTCGCCGGGGCGCCGCTGCTGCGCACGCTGCAGCTGAACCAGGCGCTGCTGGCGGCCCCGCTCGAGGAGCAGCTCGCCCTGGCCCTGCGCAACCTCAGCCTGCGGCGCCTGGAGCTGGCGGGCAACGCGCTGCAGGCGCTGCCGGCCGCCCTGCTGCCGCCCGGCCTGGAGGAGCTGGACCTGCGCAACAACTCGCTGCAGCGGCTGGCGGCCGCCGAGCTGCGCAGCCTGGACGCGCCCGAGCTGCGGGGGCTGCGCCTCAGCCTGGCCTCCAACCCGCTGAGCTGCGACTGCGGCCTGCGGCCCTTCCTGGCCTGGCTGCGCGGCGCCGCCGCCAACCGCGTGCTCGACGCGCGGAGCCTGCGCTGCGCGGGGCCGGCGGCGCTGCGGGGCACGGCGCTGCTCCGCCTGCGGCCCGAGGCGCTGGCCTGCGACGGCGGCGAGCCCGCCGAGCTCGAGACCGCCTCCTACGTCTTCTTCGGCATCGTGCTGGCGCTCATCGGCGTCGTCTTCCTCATGGTGCTCTACCTGAACCGCCGCGGCATCAAGCGCTGGCTGCACAACCTGCGCGAGGCCTGCCGCGACCAGATGGAGGGATACCACTACCGCTACGAGCAGGACGCCGACCCGCGATGTGCCGGCACGCCCGGCCTCTGACCGCACCCTGGCACCGGCTCGGCCTCTGAGCACACCCCGGCACCGGCCCAGCCCCGCGGCACCACCGACGAGCCGGCCGCGGGGTGCCCCAGAGCGGGGTGACTGTCCCTGGAGGGCTCCGGCCCGGCTCCCCCTTGCCGCGCCCTCTCCGACCCGACGGGTTCCCGCAGGGCTCCAGGCTGGACCGTTCCCCCATGGCGGTGCCCTCGGGCGAGGAGCACGCCCGGCTGGGCCCCGGAGCGCCGAGAAGCTTCCACCGGGAAGCTCCGGCAGGCGGGATGCGCGGCTCGGCGCTCGCACCCGGGTGTTTGCTTGGCGCAGCCCGAGAAGCCGCGGGCAGTACCTGAAACTGTCCTGGACGTTCCTGGAGCCTCGACTTGACTTTGACCATGTACAGCTCTCTTTCCTATTAGATTTCTATTTGACAGGCGCAAAGTTTAACTTAATTTCTTATTTTTTTCCCTTCTTGCTACAAAGAGGAGAACATGTCCAGCTTCTCCCCCCGGGAAGCGGCGTGCTTTTCCCAGCCCGTTTATCCATTAGGTTGTGTTCAATGACATTTCCAGCTCGTTCTAGGCACACGGCGCTGCAGCTGTAGGAAACGCCTCCGCCGGCTGCGTGCATGTTCCCCGGGGCACGCGGGGGCAGCCCTTTGACTCTAGAATGTAGCGTAGACCTGGCTGTCTCGGCACTTTGTCATTTACAACGAGCCAAGCAGAAGCTCCCGCCCTAATTCCCCTGCCCGTGTTTGCTTTAGTGCCTGTTACTATATCCTAGAGCAAATATATCGAAAGCTGCACCCACTCCATCGTCTATTTTCTATAAAGCTCCTTGCAAACGAGTTCCGAGTATCCCCGCGGCTGAGGCGAAGTTACTGTGCTCGGTTTGCCCGAGGAAGGGAGCTCTGGGCTCCTCTGCTTTCATCGGTGCTTAGGAACTTCTCTTGCTGCGCTGTTTTGGTGGCCAGGCATGTAGGGGGGTTTTGTGTGGCTTGGGCACATGTCCTTCCCTGGCAGCAGCACAGGGGCTCGGGAAAATGACCCAGGTAACAGCTTCCTAAAGCCATTTTTCTCTGCCGGCTGGTTTGGTACCTCATTCACGAGGTGCCGGCGCGCTGAGCATCTCCGGCTGCGGGGCTTCCCCAGAGGAAGCCGCGGCTTTTGGAACGTGGCATCTTAAAGAATGCCGAGTTTCGGTGCCGGGAGGAAAATCGGAGCGTTGCGTTTGCCTCTCCCCGCAGCGGGAGGGTGATGCGGGCAGGGCGGGGAGCGCGGCTCCCTCCGGCCGTGCCGGTGTTCGGGGATGCTCGGGAGCAGCCGGTGCCCGGTGCGCCGGCTCCGAAGTGAGAGTTCTGCGGGAGTCCTGGAGCCCGGGTGCGTGTGCGCTCCGCTGCCAGGCGGAAAGCACGGTTCTTTCCATGCCTGGAGGCTCCGGGAGGGATGCAGCCTGGTGCGCCATCCTTTGCATTTTTCCCCTTTGAAATTCCTGCCCGTGAAATCCCGGTATCGAGGTGGGGCCGCTGGGAAAGGAGAGCAGGAGCAGAGCCTGCGGCTGGGCTGTGTTCGAGTTACAGCACTGGGAATCACAATGATTTTCCTGGATGCTCTGAGCAGGGAGCTGGTTCCCCTCTGTCCTGGCTCCTGGGGAATCCTGAGATCCCCACGGCACAGCTCCTTGTGAAACTTGTTGCATTTTGAAGACCTTTTCCTCAGCATTTTCCCCCATTGTAGGAGCTCGTGGGCTCCAGTGCCACCTTGTCACTCCATGCAGCCAGCCAGCTACAAGGGGAGAAATCTCAGCCTGCCCTCACCTTCACCCACTTTCCCACCTCCCTTTCCCACCCCAGTGCAGCCAAACCGAGCCCCTGAGCAAAGGATGGGGCAGCAGGGTGGGTTTGCACATCTGGCAGGGCACACCCCAGCTGTGACTCCAGCATCCGTTCATGGGGACAGAGATGGGGAGGGTGAACATGGTGCAGGGAGAAGCCTGGAGGGCTCTGCGGGCAGAAGGAGGGTGTTGGAGCAGGGAGAAGCCTGGAGGGCTCTGCCGGCAGAAAGGAGATGTTGGAGAAGCCTGGAGGAAGCAGGAAGAAGGGGGATGTTGGAACAGGGAGAAGCCCGGAGGAAGTGGGGAGAAAGAAGGGGGATGTTGGAGCAGGAAACACAGCACACCAGTCTGGCAGCAGGAGCCAGGCTCTGGGATAGATAACAGGAAGGAAATTGCCTCCAGGCAAAAGGAGAAGTGGCCAAACACTCCCTGACCCCGAAGCCCTTTCTCTGAAGGGGTGGCTGGTGTGGGCAGCTGGTGGCTCCAGCTTTTCCTGAGGCCAGAGGGAGGGAGGTGGTGGCTTTTGGTGCCCTGGCATGAAGACACATCTCCTTTTGGCACCAAAGGGTTCAGACCATCCTCGCCCTCCTGACTGGGTGCAGTGAGACCCCTCGAGGGATGCCAAGCCCCCCAGGTGATGTACAGGGGGTAGATAAAGCTAAAGCTGTGGGAGCACAGTTCCTGTGGCTTGTCAGCATCAATATTATTCTGTACAGCACATACCCCACACATGACAAAGGAGCAGGAAACCTCTGGATTAGGGCATGGTCACGGAGCTGAGACTCAAAATGTGCTTTTTGGGCTCTCAAAGACAGCTCTGTGTTTGGAGAACCCCAGCTGCCATCACATTTACGTGCTGTCCCTTTTCATGAAGGAATGCAGACCTCCCAGGGTCCTGAGCTCATAGCAGGAGCACAAAGTCACCCCAGCAGCTCCTGGAGCTGAGGGAAATGCAGGATAGAAACAGCAGCTGTGATGGGAACCAAGCAAAGCACGCTCAGAGCCCCCTGCAGTGGCTCATCACCAAAACAGAGGAAAAAAGCCAAAACATGTCTATTTTTATGCCCTGCATATGAAATGGCACCAGTGCTTTGCAGCCAGCACAGGCTTTGAGAGGTGCTTTTCCTTCCTTATATTCCAAAGCGCAGAGGTTCCCTGGGCTGATCCAGCAGGCAGGCAGGAAGGTTTGGCTGGGGAGGGGATGTGGGTGGGCAGCCCTGGGGACATTCAGGTGCTCCTGTCACCAAACCAGGGTATCCCTGGCTGCCCAAGGTGCCCAGGGCTGCAGGAAAGAGGCTGAGTGTGGTTCTCCTTAGTGCAGAAGAGGCCAAAACTCCCAGCCTGGTGATTTATCCAGGAGAAAGAGCTGGGCTGGAGCATCACCCTTGTCCTTGCTGAGCACAGGGCTGTGGTGCTCCTGCACTGAGGCAGGGAAGAAAATAAGCCATGAGCTGTCTTGTTCTTACAGAAACACAAATTAATGATAATTAATTCTCCCCAAGTAACCTCACAGCCTACACACCAAGCTCCTTAGTCCTCACATTCCTTCCTCCCTCCTCACAAATTAACCCAAACCTTCACAGGGAGCAAAAACACCCTCTGCTTTTCACTGATTCCTTTAGGAAAAGCAAGACAGGGACACCACCCTCGTACCTTGGGGAAACTGAGGCACAAACAGAGCAGTGTGGAGTTCCTGATAGCAGGGAAGGGTTTGCACAGGGGGAAAACCCCACAGAAATGGATTTCAGTCCTCAGCAGGGTTCCTTTGAAACACTGGTGGTTTGGGATCACCATGCCCAGGACAGTGCTCTGTTTGTCCTTCCTCTGCTTCAGGGGTGGCTCCTGTGTCCTGCCAAAGGAAGTGGGATTGTCAGTAAGGATTGTTCCTGTTTGCCTGTGGATGTTTCTAGTTAGCCAGGTTGGGATGTGTCTGGGAGATGGGCGTTCCTGGCTGAGCACAGACCTGTCCCCAGCAAGAGGAGGGGCTGGAGGTGACAGCACCAGGGATGAGGGGACTCCTCCTGAGGGGCTGGGGACACTCAGCGTGGCCAGGGGGCTCGGGACAGGCCAAAGCCCCTGTGTGCTTTCCCCAAGCCTGGCTGCAGGCAGCCCCGCAGGGAGCTGGCACAGCAGGGCCCAGGCAGATGGGGAAGGACGTGTTTGCACTAATCTGCCCCAATCTGGATTACTTTTCTGAATAAACCTCTGTTCCCAGCTGCTTGAAACAAGTTTTTGGCACGCTGGGGACAGGTGGGGTTCTGGGGATGAGGGAGAAGCTGGCAGGGGTGCAGGAGATGGAGGGAATCACATCTGCTGGGTGTCCCTGTGCCAGCAGGCTCCCATGGCTGCACACACAGGGGCAATGAACAGCTCAGGTGGCTTTGGCAGCACAGCACCCAGATCCTGAGGCTGGGGTCATCCATGGGGCCTCAGGCCTTTGCTCCTGTCAAAAGTCAGTGGAAAATTACCTGTGTCCAGGGCCTGGTGTCCCCCTCCCAAAGCAGGGCTGGGATCCTCTGCAGCTCCTGTCAGGATCAAAGAGCCAGAAGATGCCTCTGGTGCTGGATGTCCAGGCTTACCCCCACATCAGGCAGTTCTGGGGGGTTTGGGGAGCTCCAGGGAGCCAGGCTCACCCCAGATCCCTGTCCTGCCTGAGGACAACGGGCACAGTGAGGCTGCAGAGCTGCTCTGTCCTCCAGCACGTGCCCAGCCGCTCACCAGCCTGACATTTACAAATCCCTATTTTTAGCTGCTCCTCATCACTTCTAATTGTTCAGGCTGGCCAGCCTCAGAAATGCTGCTCTGCACAGGCAGGATGGTCCCTGAGCCCATTTGTCTCTGCCCTGTGCCTCAGTTTCCCTTTTGGCAAGCTGCAGTTGAGGGGCTCCCCTTGGCTCCATCTGGGGACCAGGTTTTGGGGCTGGGGTCCCACTGCCACGCCAGGCCCTCAGGTGGGATTGCAGGTGCTCCAGCAGGCTCCAGACAGCACTGCTCAGCTTTCCCAGAACCAGAATGGGACAGCAGGGAGCACCTAGCCCTTCCCCAGCCACATCCTCCCCCAGCAAGGAGCAGCCAAGCAGGGCGAACCCAGAGAGCCCAGCCCATGGAGGCTGGGCTCAGCCCATTGGTAATTAATTGAGTTACTGAATTAACATTTAAATTGACAAGACCTGAACGCGAAGCCAGCGCTGCTGCCTGCCAGGACTCATCAGCTTCCAGCCACCCTGGCTGCTCCCTGGTGCATGTCCCTGGGTCCTGGGGCTCTGCCAGCAGCACAGAGGGACCCTGCAGCCTCCAGGAGATGCTCTGCTCCCACCAGCCCAGTCCTGCTGTCTTGGAAGCAATGTCAGTGTTCAGCAGGGACAGGGACAGCAGGTGCCGGTCCTGAGCTCCCCCTCTCCCTGCTCAAGTGCACCCTGAGGTGCCAGGGGTCCTGCCTGGCCCTTGGCTGTCCCCACGCTGAGCTGGGAGGAGGAGAGGGGCTCAGGGACAGCAGCCTTGGCAGATAAAACAACAGCAGGCACACAGGATTCCCCGGGATGAAAGCTGCAGCCATCACTGAGGGGACACTCCGGTCCCCATCAGCCCCAGGGACACCTCAGGGCCACCAAAAGCAGGAGGCTCTGAGCAGGCTCCTGTTCCCAGGCCTTATCCAAGTGCCACATAGATACCCCTCCAAGCCCAGCTTAGCTTCTGGGGCACAAGTGTTTGGCTAAAGAAGACAAGGAAACCTGAGTTGAGACTACGAAGGGAATAGTTTATTACTTATAACACTTCTTTCAGCTAATTCCACATAGCAGTACACAGAAAGTCTTCAGAAAAGTGCAAATTCTCACTCTGTATTTGTAATACACCCCAGTTTTACAGAACAGACACCAGGTAAACAGCAGTACAGATCCAGAACTCCCCCAGGTTCCAGGCAAGGGGAATGATGCAACTCGAGATGCCTCAGTCACCTGTACAAAGCCATTCTTGAGCAGAGCGAACCAAGCTGGACTGTAACCACCCAGTGCCACCATGCAAGGAGCCTTCTCTCAGCTGGGGAGAGGACAAAGAGGGGCAGGGAAGACAAAATAGTGATAGCAGTTTTAAAATCAGAGACCATCCAGTGCTCCCTAAGGAGGCAGCACACATCCCACCCTGCCCAAGGGACAGGCTCCCACCAGTGCCACACAAACACTTGTGCAAGGAAATGGGAGCTGGAACACCCAGCACTCTCAGGAGCCTGGCAGGGAGGGCTCACAAAGTGATAGCTGAGCACCACCAGGGATGTGGGCATGGAGGCACCAACAGAGCTCCTGTCCCAGGCCCACGGACACACAGCTTCACCAGAAATTCAACCTGGGGACAAACCCCAGCCCTCTGGATTTCATCAAACACTAAACCCAACCCAGTGGCTCCATGAGCACAGCCTCAGCCCAGCTCTGACAAGGTGTGTTTTACCTGGAAGCACCTCAGAAACATCCACGGCACCCTTTGATCTGTGACCTGCTTTGTACTCATGGCAGAAAGGCCTTTGTTCTTATCTGAGAAGTGGGAAAGAACAGCTGACAACTCGAGGAAGGCTGTGCACAAACCGAGTGAACTCTACCACGATGCATTACAAAGTTACAGGGCAAGGAAACGAGAATTCCAGTCCTTCACAGTAACAGAAGTAAGGGATGCAAGAACAGAGGGAGGAGATAAAGGAGTTCCACAAATGGAACAGTATAAATATATCAAACAGTTCCAATACAGTAGGAAAACAACAGTAGCAGCAGTTTCAAAACAGCAAATAGTAATTATACCCTGAAAGTACATTCAACACGTTGTGCCTGCTGCTGTCCTCCCAAAAGCATCACTGCAGCTCCAGCTCCCTGTCAGACCTACCCATGGGCAAAATCCCAGACACAAAACACCCCACAGCTGGGTTTTCTTCGATAATTAAGCATAGTTGGACTAGGAACAGCTTCTAACAATGCTCTTTGAAAACATTTTCTCCGTTTCTAGCGCTTGCCTACTGACACAAAGCAGATCTCTGGGAAGCTGCAGATTCCTGCTCTTTGTAGGAGCACAGCCATCACTCACGAGACTGCTACAATAACACACAGCTGGGCTCACCACACACACACACTACGCTTTTTACAGTGTTTGTTTGTTCCAAATGATGTCCCAAGTCACTTGTTCTCTTCGCTGCCTGGAGAACAGAACCCTCAGCGCCTCAGGGTTTACTCTGCTGCCAATGGAAGGAGTGGCAGGAGCTCCTTGGAGTTCAGTGCAGTGGGGATCCACACCTGCACCCTTTCTGGGAGAGCTGAAGGCAGAGCAGCAGTCAGAAATGCCTTCCCAGCCCTAGCCAGCAATAACAGCATCCTCTGAGTGTGTCTGGGTTTGCCTATTTTCCCCACCATGTCAGTCAAATGTACAGTCAAGGTAGAAGAAACCCAAGCTTTTGGCATGAGATACATTTCACTCACTGGCAGAACAATTTGGAGATACTTTCTCTTAAAATACAAAAAAATAAATAAATAGCAGTGACAGGTCAGAACTTGTGCAACACAGACCTTCTCTAGCACACGTACATTCATAGACACTGAAATACTTCTCCATGGACATAGTGCAAAGCTGCTGGCAGCAGGAAACCCCCAACCCTCAGGGCTCTCTGGAGCCATGGAGAGGCAGCACACCAACCCCCCCTGTGCCATCCAGCACAGGGAGGATTCACTTTGGAGAGGCAGCAATAGTGGCAGAACAACAGCTCCAACTCCAGGGCACCTTGGGCTCTTCCCCCATCACCTCCACACACATCAAACCCTGAATTGCTGCTGCTTCTCTTTACTTGCTGCCAGCAACAGTGGGGAGCTTCCAGGAGCAGCTCCCCTCTGCCAAAACAGGGCCTTTATTGCCCAAAATCCAATAGAACCAGAGGGAGAACTTGAGTATCAGTTTGGGTGGTGTTTTTGGAAAACGGGATTATAAGTCCCACTTGCTACTTGAGCAAAGGGAGGAAACAAATGAGAGAAGCTGTTAAAAATTTACCCTTGAATAACAGTATTTGCAAAGTGCTATTCTAACAAATTACCTGACAGGACATGACAAAAACAAAATTACAAGTCGCAATTTAGTAACTGTGTTAGTCTTATCTTCACTTTCTTCCTTGTTTTTTTTTTGGTTGGTTTTTTTCTTTTTAATGCACAGACAGTAAAAATACAGGCCAGCAAAAACCAAAAAGTCACTGACTAGCATTTAAATCAAGTAATGAATACAGAAAATCAAGAAAGCTTAAGGCCCTGCAGAGATGTGTGACAAAAAGTGGCTGCAGAGCCTGTAGTAGTCAGGAGGGGCAATTTTACCAAGGAATGACCAAGTTCCTGCTCCTTTGGAAGCCTTGGAATGGCACCAGGCAATTCCAACCCCAGGCTGCAGCTGTTGCCACTATTGTTTCACTGCCAATTATTTTAAGACACACACAGGAAAGCTACAATGCCCAAGAACACCTTTACCAACAGAACTCTTAACTAGATGAAAAATGCCAACCATTTGCCTACACAAGAAATGCTGAGCTCTGCTTGGATGCTTTTGGAAGTGCAGACCTGTAAGGAAGGTCTCAGAGCTGCAGGGAAGCAGCAGCCTTTGCTGTCAGTGAGGAGTGATCACTCCTTTAAAACTTTAAAACCTTTTCTTACACCAAAAAAAGAGGTGTTTCAGGTACCTGAACTGAGTTTTAAGACAAGACGTGGCAACTGAGCTCAGCTGCCTCAACGGTACCCGGGCAGTTCATTTGCATTGGTGTGGGTTAATTAAACTTTTGGTCAAAAGGACTGAAAACTGCGACAACAAATCCCACCCTTTCCTCTGACCTCCTCTCCTTGTCCCAGTTTGGTGAAAAGCCTGACAAAAGAAAGCTTCTTCTGCACAGAAAAGAACGCAGCTGTTGGAAACACACACACAGACACAGAGATGAGACTGGTTCTGCTCCGGGCTCCTTTGTTCCAAGCCTCCCCTGCCCGGGCTCTACGCAGAGCGCCAGGTCAGCCCGTTCTTGGCAGGCTCCAGGAAATCCTCAATCAGAGCCTCAATCAGCTTCTGCAGCTCCTCTTCCAGCACACTTCTGTCGCTGCAGGAGAGAACAGGCCCGGGTCAGAGCGCTGGGAAATGCCCAGAACTAAATCAACAAACAGTGAGACCTGATGGGGATGGACTTGCTCTGTTGTGTTTCCCACCCTGCCAGGTGTGGGGACTCCTGCTTTAATAAGCTCCTTTCCAGCAGGATTATGGTGCCTTGGCTGGAAGGGACTGGAAAAGATGGTGCCCAGAGCCCTCTAGTGGCCTTTTTCTCCTTTAATGAAATTAATTTCAATTAATACTGCGATAATCAGGTGGTGAGGCCCGGGCACACGTTGCCCAGGGCAGCCCCACCTCAAGAGTGTCCAAGGCCCAGCTGGAGCAACCTGGGATGGTGGAAGGTGCCCACAGCAGAGGGGTGGAACAAATGGTCTTTAAGGTCCCTTTCAACACAAGCCATTCCATGGTTCTATAATCGTGAGGAAGAGGTTTCTGTGTTGTCAACACACCCTGGATTCACCCCAGTTTTAAACTGGAGGTGGCTCAGCCCAGGTGAACACCACCTGGTTGTTCTCCTGCAGCTCAGGGTGACACAGCACATTGCCAAAGGCAGTGGGAGCCCACCTGGCTGCAAACACAACCCCAGCAGAGAGAGAACAGCCTGGATGTGACGCTCTGGTCCCACTGACAAGGTGAGGGTTGGTCACAGGCTGGACTCTGACCCCAGAGAGCTTTCCTAGCCTGAACAATTCCGTGATTTTGTCACCTGAGCACTTGTTAACCCTAAGTAACGGGGGAACCGGGTTTGCTAGAGAATCCTGCTGCAGCAGAGGCTGAGAGCCCCCTGTGGGTGTGCTGCTGAGGGCAGCAGCAGGCTGGCACACTGACCTGTGCCCGGGCAGGGCACACATCTCAGCGTAGTACTTGATCTTGGGCTCGGTGCCGCTCGTGCGCAGCGTGGCCACGCAGCCGTTCTGGAAGGTGAACGTGATCATCTGGCTGCTCTTGCTCACTGGCAGCACCTGCAACACAGCAGCAGCCCCTCAGTGCCCCTGCAGCAGCCCCAAGCTCAGGGAGTGAGCAGCAGCCTGTGTGTCAGAGCAAGCACCACGTCCCACACCTGCCCCCTCCCCAGGCATTCACGTCTGTGCATCCCTGCCCTGCACAAACACTCTAACTCACAGACTTGTGGTTCAGCTGGCTGCTGTCGTAGCCCGTGGTGATGTCCCTGACGTGCAGGATGCTGTAAGCCCCGCAGCTCTTGGGGTACGACTCGGGGCCCTCGAAGTTGCGCAGCCTCTCAAAGAGCTTCTTGATGATGGCAGGGTCGTAGCACAGGAAATAGGAGGTCTTGGAGATGTGATACCCGTACCTGCAAACACACTGAGGCTCTCATTGTGGGATTCAGAGGGGTTGGGCCCATTTGTACCCAAAAGATCTGAGTACAGGGCTTAATTCTGACAAACAGCACCCTTGTTTTATTGCTGGGAGTGCATTCCCAGCCATTCCTGCTCTGTTACAGATCCATTCTGGCACTGGGAACCCATTCCCTGTGTCCTGTCCAAATCCCTCTCCAGCCCTCCTGGAGCCCCTTTGTGATACCTGCACTGATGATGGGCTGTAATCCATCCTACACCAAAACCCCAAAACAACTTACAACACAAAACCATCTCAGGGACACAAACATTCACTCATACTTCAATAAATATTCCACAGAGGATTCCCATCTCCAGAACAGCAGAGTAGAATATTCCAATGAAAACCATCACTCACACTTCAAAAATGTCAACGAGCTTCTGTGCCAGGGTCAGGCCCTGGCTCTGCAGATAAGTTGCCATTTCTGCAATGACCACGGCTGCACTCACTCCATCCTTATCCAGCACTGATGTGCCACACATGAAGCCTAGGAAGAAAAAAGGGATGGTGGGAAAAGAGCCTGACAGGTTATCACTCTGATTTACCGGATGAAGCTCTAACCTTTGATCCTGCAAAGGAAAATTGGCCAGGACATGGAGGCTGCTTTATTGCTGCTTCTGCAGCAGAAATCTAATGATTTCTCATCTAATCTAATGATTTTGGGGGTTAGAGGGCTGGAAAGATAAGCAAACACCAGAATCAGCAAGTCAGGTACAATTTATAATGGGAGTTGGCAAGTCAATCTGGTGAGAGCAAAATACCAATGCTATTAGCTATTAGGATAAAAATAAAGTACACTTTCTGTGTGGTTTATTTCAAAGGTAATATCAGTCCCTCCTAGTCACACCCCCCTCTTAGTTCTCAGCAGTTTAAAGGGATACCAGCACTCATACCAATAGACTCCTCAAATGCAAAGAGAACTTCTTTTCCGTTGTCTAGGAGATCCTTCACTCTGCTTCCAATCCATTTAAAACCAGGGAGTGTTTCCTAAAAGAGGAAGGGAAAAAAGGGAGTGCTTAAAACATGTATTTTCAATTTAGATTCAATTACAAGAAAAAAAAGTATAGCCACTGTTCACTTCAGACTAAAAAAAAAAAAACCAACAAAAAAAACCACCAAAACACCAAAGAGAAAATATAACTATATTTTGAATTTTTGGGTCAATGGGAAAGACTGCTGCAGAGTCAAAACACTAAAGCTTAAGGAAATTTTTCTGGGTTTTTTTAAAGTGATTTCCTTAAATTTAAATCTAATTGACCAGCAGAATAGGGACAGTAAAGAAGCATCAGACAAGTTGTATCTTCTATGAGTCTATGAGTCCAAGGCAAAGAGCCACTGGAAAGGATTTTCCTAGTGGATACTCAAGTAGGACACGAGGACCAAACCAAGGGAAAAGTGTGTCAGGGGCTGTGGTGCTCAGATCACATCAGATCATCTGTGCTGCTCACCAGATGAGACACAGTTATTCAGGAGGAAAAGCCACAGAAATATAAAAGTAACACTTTTAGCTGCTGGCAGGGGAGAGCGCTCTTCTGGGGGTGTTTACATAAATCATGCAAAAGCAGCCAAAAGCTTGGAAACAGCTTTCTTGGAGAGAAGGAAGTGAGAAATAAAAAGGAAGGGGAGATTTTAGAGAAGGACAAGCGGTTCTGTAAATTCTTAGCTTCTCTTTTTCTTTCAGTCAAGTATGTCATTTTTCAATTAAAAAAAACCCAAAATAAACAATATTTTAAAGAGAGAACCAAATCCAGTACAGGGAACTGACATTCACCCTGATTATCTGGCCAGTCACTCAAAATGGTTTTCAGCGTTCCTTTCAATTTTCAATTCCTCATTTTTTGGCAAAACAATTCCTATTGCACATGGCTTTAATTAAGACATGTATAAATGAGGCCTGGCCCTTTGTATGTTTGTGCCATGATTTCAGGCACTTACCTCTCTTCTGGCTAACAGAAATCAGATTTAATTTGGATGCAGGAGCTGAACTGTCAGTCTGGGGGGAGCACCCCAGTTTCTTTTTCAGCAAGTTCTTCACAAAGCTGTGCATTAAAGGTCTGAGCACAGGAGCTCCCCTGCCTGAAGCAAACCCAAAACCAAAACCCACTGGCACAGGGCACCTGAAGGGCCATTGTGTAACATCCAAGGGCTCCCTACAAACCCATCCACACTCAGAGTGAGCAGGGCAGGCTGCACAAATCCCTTCTCTCACAGAGGAGGATTTTGGATAACCACAGCTAAAGGCATTCCTGCCATCTGCAATCCAGGTGTTCATTCGTGTCCCTGGGACTGAGCTTTGCCCACACTGATCCCCCAGTCCCAGAACAGTGAGGAGACTGAAATCAGGCTTGTGTGGGTGAAAGAACACCCTCTGCAAGCTGGAATCCCTCACAACTCACAGCCAGAAGCCCTGGATGTCCCCTGCCCACTTTTCATGAGCAGCGTTTGGATGGGAACAGCCCCACAGCACCCACACTCACCTCAAAGTGAAACCCCTCTTTCAGTGCAATTGCCCTCAGGATCTTGGAGGAGACCGTGGTTGCCAGCATGTAGACGTTGCTCACGTCAGCATCCTGGGGGCAGTTCTCCTTCCAGCAGGAGAACATCCACCAGCCAAACAGCGCTGCCAGCTCATTGCCCGTGAACACCTTCCAGCTGCCGCTGTGGGGAGAGCCAAGGGAGCACGGCTGAGCACCAGGAGAGGCAGGGTGAGCATTTCTGCAGGCCCTGAACAGCAATTCTGCAGCCACTCCACAGGGAACGTGAGCACAGCACTGCCAAGCTGCTCTAGGCAAAGCCACCCTACTGACAGACCCCACAGCTATCACACCTTAAGGGTTTACAAGGCCAGGGCCCAAAGAGAGCCCCAGGGTGTCCTCTCTGGGTGAGCCAGCAGCAGGAGAGCACTCCAGAACTGACCCACACCGAGCACTCCAGGACCGACCCACACCGACCAGTCCAGAACTGACCCACACCGAGCACTCTAAGCAACCTGAGCATTGCAGGCAGGGCCTGCTCAGCCTTTACTTACACAATCATCACAACTGGGGCCTGTTAGTGGGAGAAAAGTAATTCCTGTTCAATATGAACAAGCACAGGCAAACAAAGGATTAAAATTTAAAATAACGAAAAAAACAAAAAACCCCGCTCCACCAAAGAAGCCCATGAGAACCACCAAGGAAGGTTTGGCTAATATACATGAAAACACAGCAAACAATTATTTCACTGCCTTCAGTAACCACTCCGTTTTCAGCTCAGCTTTGTTTGGTCATTTACTATTACGCCAGTAATAGTAAATTACTATTTAATTAGTAATATTAGTAACTTACTATTAAACCAGTAAGTATTTAATCTACTCTTTGCTGGGTGAATTGATTTAACATGCATTTGGAGCAGTACCAAAGGGTAAAACTCAAAGGAAGAAGGAAAAGAGTGGATTGAAGTCCTGTGCCTGGCAATTTGGGGATGTTCTGTGACTGCCACCACCTTTTCTGCAGGAAGACACAAGAGAGGGTCCCACCACTCACTTGTCCTGCCGCTCTGCCACTGCCAGTCTATCTGCATCTGGATCAGTGGCCACCACTACTCTGGCATCTTCTTTCTCTGCCAGCCTCAGTGACAGCTCCTGGGGGGAGAAGGAGGGACAAAAACCACCAAAATGTAAGAGTAAAACCCACAGCCTTCCAACTTATATCTAAAAGAAAAAACCCCCCATGGATTTCCCCCTGTTCTCTCCCTCAGATTGTTTTCTCCCCACAGAAATCAGATGGAGTAGAAACCAGCATACCAGCACAGACTCTCCTTCCTCAGGATTGGGGCACTTGACCGTGGAGAAGTCGGGGTCCGGGTCCTTCTGCTCGGGCACTGGGATGGGGGGCTGGAAGCCAAAGGCTCTGAAGGCCATCTGCACATAGTCATGGCCCACGCCGTGGAAAGAGGTGTGCACAAACCTCAGGCTGCTCCGCACGTTCAGCTCCCTGCGGGGGAAACACGGCCTCAGCAGGACCCCTGAGCTCCCCAACAACACTGCTTAATGAGGGAAGGCCAAGCAAACCGCAGCTCCTCTGGGTACTGCCCTGCTGATGGCTGCATTCATTTCAAAGGAATCACACAAAGTGCTTATGTTGCACTAGAAATCGCTGGGTTAAAGCTGCTTCTCCTGGAAGATGAAGTGTTTACCTTCTGCTGAGACAGATCAAAGTCTCCCAAGAATAAACTGTTGATTTCTACATCAAACTCAAGCTCTTCCACCACCTTAAAATGTTATTCCAACTCTGCTTCAAGCCATCCATCCTCCTCCTTTCATTCTCATCCTCTGCCCCACCTAACCTTCAGACTCAATCCATTTATGCATGTGCACCTCACTTTTACTCTGAATCTCTGCATTTTATTCAGAACTCTCAGAGCACATTCACTTGCATTAAATGGTTTCCACTGGGGTGTTTCACAGTAACTTAATTCCCAAAGGCAGATTATTCTCATTATTATTCTCAACCAAAAGGTTTAACCCTGAGGATGGTGACCCTTGAATTTGATGACACCTCAGAGAGCACAGGGGAGTCTGTGTGCAGTCAGTTTTTCCACATGCAGCCCAGAGCTGACTTAAAAACATAACTTTTTTGCTTTATACCATACCTATGATAGCAGATCTTGGTCAGGTCCTCCATGTAGCTGTCACAGATTTTCTTCAGAGGATCCTGCCTGAGGGGACTGGTGTCCACCAGGTTTTCATTCCAAGAGCCATTCCATGGCTCCACACACTCTTCTATGCATTTTATAATCTCCTTATCGTGAGGAGAGGTGATCTGTGCTCCATTTTCCCAATAAACCTGGGGTAAGAGGAAGGAAAACAACACTCAGTTTAATGCAAAGATTATTAACCTGATAAATTCTTTGAGCTAAAGGATTCCACCTACTTTGTTCCTAAGCCATACAGAGGATTCAGCATCAGTCTGGCTTGATGCTCAAGACATTTGGAGTCATCCAGCACCAGCCTCTGAGCTCACAACTGATAAATGGAGCTAACACAGCAACACAACTGTTTTCTCAAAAGCTGGTGTTGAACTATCACAGCTGAAATGTCAGGATGTGAGAAACCAAAAGCAGGCACTTGTATGTGGGAGTGCTGTGCACACTAACAGAGGGAAAACACCACCTTCCCCAAGGCTGGCATTCCTCTGGAGAGAGGAACACAGCCTGGCTTTGAGCCCAGAGCAGAGCAGATAAGCAGGGTGCCAAGGTCTGTGTTTTTCCACATCTGAACAGCCTAATCTCCCAGCTGCAAACACCCTCCAGAGTGGAAACTCCATATCTAACCCCAGCTATAATAAAGCCTTTGTTACCGACTTAGAGGCCACTTTTCCCACACTCTGCTGCCAACAGGATGGCTGAGCTCACGGGGCAGACTCTGCTCCATCATCTGCCTCTGCCTGCTCACCTCTGCATCTGCCACCTCCAGCTGGCACTGCCCAAAGCCTTCAGAACCATGAAACCCACATGGGAAACTGGGAAAGATGAAACAGCTCTTGGGAAAGACTGGGAAATACACCAGGAGCATGGCAAAAACCAACCAGGAAACACACCAGGGTCCTGGCACAAATCAACCAGGAAACACACCAGGGTCATGGCAAAAGCAAACTGCTGTTTACTTCTTTGTGAACTGATGACATGTTTGCAAACTTCCAGTACGTTTGTATCAGAAGACACAAACATTAAATTGCTTCTTGACAAATGGAGCACCTGGGAAATGCCTGTGCCTTCTCTCCTCACTCCCTGCTCCAGCTCAGCACAAACAAAGGCTGGTGAAGAGCTTCACAATTGTTCCAGGGAAGGCAAGAGCAGCTCAAGCACCCCCAGGAGCTCTCTCTGCCTTCCCCCACACTGCCATCACTCACTGACCTGCCCAGGGCTCCTAGAATGCTCAGCTAGAGTTGAGAGTTTGGTTCAGCTTCTTATACAGCTGAGGCAGGACATGCTCAGTTAAAACACTGCACCTGCTATTGTGGATGGCTTTACTGTCCCAAGCTTGCCAAGAGCAGCCACCCACCCCTCTGCAGTGCCCAAAAAACCAATAAAGCCAATGCTCCTGTGTTTTATTAATCCACTCTTCAATCATCCCCACCTTCAGCACAGTGCCCTGCTGTGTGCATGGATCCACCTCAGCTCTGGCTTAGTTTTAAAGTGAGTTCTAAGCCTCAGCAGCAAACACACAAAGCTGGGGCGCTTCTTCAGCTGCTGGTTAGGCTCTGTGGGATTGCACTGGAGATTCATGCCCAAGAGACACACTGTGTGCTCTTATCTCTCACCACAGACCAGTGTGTCAGCTTGTGGGAGAATGAGTTATTTCACATGACTTACCCCTCTAATGGGGACACACACACAGCAAGGGGAGCCCTGGCACACCCCGCAGGGCTCCAGGGCCTGGCTGGAGCAGCCTGGGCTAGGGGAAGGTGTCCCTGGCCGGGTTCCAGGGTGCACTCACCTTGTAGCCGTTGTCCTCCTTGCGGTTGTGGGAGGCTGTGATCATCACCCCTGCCACGGCCCCCAGCTGCTGCACGGCATAGGGCTGCAAGGGAACCGGGGACAGCTCAGCCCAGCCCTGCCCCACACCCGGGCCCCAGCCCTGCCCCGGCCCCACTGGAACCAGCAGCACCATGCTGGCGCTAACTCGGCTCCATGAAAACCTTCTTTACCTCAATTACCAAAATGCAATCCTTCACTGGCCACCTGACAGCCTACACTCAGATTGTGCAGCCCTCAGACACAGAACAGAGGGATTCACAGAAAGGCTTGCTGGAAAACCAGTCACAGTTTCTGCAGGCATTCCAGTCCATCCCCTCAAACCAAGGACACACAGCACGCTCATGGAATGCAAGCAAGGATTTAAAGCCATGCCAGGAAAAGCTGCTGTGACCAGAAGAGCCTGGTTTTGAGGTATTAAAAGCAGAGGCACTGAGGAATTTGGTGACATCCTTGTTACAACCTCCTTGAGGAGCCAGGTGTGCCAAGCAGCCTCTATTTTTCTGTTAAATCACAGAATTTAAGAAAACTCTAGCTCTCTTCTTCAGTAAATTCAAATACTCCCATAAGTGTGTGGTACAACAACAGGATGAGAAGGTGACTCACCACAAAGGGAGTAGGGACATAGGTGGAGAAGAAGTACACAAGCACATCCTTGGCCAGCAGGACTGCTGCAGTGAGCTTTGCAAGCCTACCAAGGGGAAAAAGAAAACACCCAGTCAGCCCAGCCCAAGAGCCAGATGGAATTCCTGCCACCTCCAGGCACTCCACTGCTTTTTGGCTTGTGCCTGGAGTGGTATCCTACAAAGGGCACAGTGAGGGTCAGAGCTCTCAGCTGCAGAAGGTGAGCCAGCACTGGGCAGGGCAGCCCCCCAGGTAACAAAGCAGAAATCCCACACAGACACACAACACAAGGACAGACCCAGCTCCCCAGGGAGTTCCAGTGTCAGCAGCATTAAATAAAAACATTAAATACTACTACATTTAAAAAGGAAAAGAACTGTTAGTTACAATCATTAACTCCTCTTTATTGGAACACTAATTAGCTACTGGCTTGGCTTTTTGCACAGCATGCCATCACCCACGTGGGTTTTGCTGCCCAGTGACAAGGGATTGTGATTCCTGAGAAAATTCAGGAAGCAGTTTGCTCCCCTTTCCCTGCAAGGAGCACAGTGTGCCATTGCTGGAAGTCCACATTTTGAGTATTCCAGGTAAAATCCCCTCAAAATGAAAATACACAGGGTTACAGCAGGCTGCAGGTGGAATTGCCCTCCCCAGGCAAGCTTAAACCAGGTGTGAAACACCAGAGAATGAGAGTGTAAAAAGTGCATTAATATCCAGGTGTTTCCAGCTGCATGTTCATACTCTGAATTTACCTTCATGCTCCAATTTCTCCCCAGGCACATCAAGGCTAATGATCCTGTGCATTTAATCTGTAAATTCCCTGGTGGAGAGCAAGCAGCCTTACACTCCTGAGCTGGCAAACAAAGGATTCAGCTCCAGCCTCTCCTCATTACTGATCCAATGGATAAGGGAGAGGGAAGAGGGTGCCCAGCTCATCCCAAACCCAAAGACAAAGTGCTGACAGGACAGAAAGCATTCAAAGCCACAATTTCATTTCTAGTCTTGCAGATGTAATCAATACTCATACTTCTTACTGCTGCAGTTGCTGGTGACCTGACCTCGTGTGTCATATCCAACAACAAAGCCTCTCTGCTTAAAGTCTGAAAAGTTCCTTTCCAGGTACGTGTAGATCCCCTGGAGAAAAGAAAAAAACAGGAGAAAAGGAGAATTAGCCGGGCTGCAGCACACACAAACACTGAAGGTGATCTTGCACAAAGGATGGATCATGTCAGCAGGCAAGACACAGCTCAAACACATCAATATATTCACAAAATTATTCAAACAATAGTCACAAAAACAGCAGTGGTTTTCCCCCGGTGGTCACTGACAGAAAGCAAGTAAGCAGAGAAACTGTTGTGGGAAATAAAAGCGAGCAGGACAACAACAAACCCTCAGGAAGCAAACACTCATTTTCAGTCCATACTGTGCTTCATTTCAGTTAAACCATCTTCTCAAGGCTGAACTGAGAAAAACCCATACTTTGAAAGCTCTGTATCAGCATTAAACAGATTTTCACCCCAAGCAGCATTCAGTGCAACCCTTCGGGATGTTTTTCGCTGGTATCTGCAAAGGCAGCCTGCCTCCTGCCCTGGAACCCACCCAGGATCCCTTTTCCTAAATGGCCCAAAGCATGTGGCCCAGGATGTGCCCCAAAGCATGTTCCCACAGAGAGAGGGAGATATTTACTGTTAAAACAAACTGAACTCTTGGAATGGTGGCAGCTCTGGAGGCTGTGATCGCCTGCTGCAGCCACCTGAACCCAAAACTGAGCCCACAACACACAAATCCTCACCCTGCCAAGGCTTCCACTCACAGCTGCAAGGAGAGGAGACAGCAATGAAGAAAACCCTTCAAGTTGACCTGAGCAATATCTAAAGACATGAACAGCAGATTTCTTGTAGCAGACCCCCTATTTAGGCTAGGATTTGGAATGAAGGAAACAGCAATGTCTTCACTTTCTGCTAATGGAGCATTTTGCTCAAAATCAGCCCCTAAAGCTCAGCCCCAGAGTGCACAGCTGAAGTTTACTCAGTCCTTTGGGACTTGTTATCCAAACATTGTTATGACAGCTGCAGGAAATAAAAGTAAATCAATAAAAGCCAGTGAGGAAGTGAATGCAGAGCCTCTCCACTGCCCAAGCCCTCTGCCTGAGCTCGCACCAAACTCCTCCCAGTTTGGGATTCCAGCACCTCTGGGGTTAACTCCTCTCCTAGCAAAGCTCCTCAATTCACAGAATTCCTATTTCCCCTTAACAAGACTCGGGTTTTGATAGTGTCCCTAATTACTTCAGCTGTTAAACCCCCAGCACTTCTGAAGGAGGCACAAGTGCATCTGGTGGTGATAATTAACGGCTCATTAGCAGGTGCCAGCACTCAGATCTAAGGCAGAATTCTCCTCAGGTGCCTCAAGTGCCACAATTGCCTCTCCCACTGCGTGGTTCAGGGGATTCCCTGATGCAAAATCCATGGAACAGAACGAGTCCATATCTACACCATGGCCTGTCCCAAATGCTCAAGTTCACAAGAGGTGAGGGAACAGTGATGGTATCAAGAATAAACCAAAGATTTTTGGTTGATTACATCCAGAGAGGTAGGAACAGCTTTATGAGGCCCAGCATTCACATTTTTCATCTTTTACCTTTAGCTTTGCTTTTTAAGCAGCAGGAAACCCCTTGATGCAAAGCTGGCTGGTTTTGTCACTGATCACTGACAGGTTCCTTTCCCACTAATAAAAGCACCTGGACATGCATCAAAGCAGGAGAGAAGCTAGGGAATCAGAGCTTTACATGGAGTTTAAAACTTGCAATTTTCAGCAGAGTCCTCAGCAAGTGCTGAATATTCTGTGCCTTCCTGGACCTGACTTTTCACAATATCAATATAATCAAATCAAGTGAAGATCAAATAAAAAAAAAGTCAAATGGAAGAAAAACCAGCTCAAATGAAGGACACAGAACACTCGTGCAACTTCACTACAGCTTATTTTAACTGAAGGAAGTATTAATTACAAGCCTGATATTTGACTGGCCAGTTATTCCTGTCGCAGGCAAGGGCAAGCCCAGAGCCAGGGCTGCCCATGCCCGCAGCAGGACTGCTCCTGCCTTCACAAAGTGCTCAGAAAGTGCTCAGAAAAGTGCTGAGGAAGGCTGAAACGTGCTGCAGTTTACTCCAGAAAGCTCCAACCCACCCCCAGAGCCACGTGCCCCAGCCCATTAGACCCGCAGCTCTAATAAACACCCAAAAATAGCAGCTGTGCACAGGGAGCACAGGCACCACCCCGGGCTGGAGCTCCCAAAAACCAGCAGTGCCACCAAACCGAGCCTGCCAGCACGCTGCCTGCCCAGAAAAAGGGAATTCTGCTCCCTCTGTGCCAGGAGCATGGCTCAGCCAGCAGCACCCAAACCCCACAGCAGGGAAATCAATCACCCCCAAATCCCACAGCAGGGAAATCACCCCCAAATCCCACAGCAGGGAAATCACCCCCAAATCCCACAGCAGGGAAATCACCCCCAAATCCCACAGCAGGGAAATCAATCACCCCCAAAAAGCCCCTCTGCTGCCAGGGACACAGGGCTTCTCCGAGCAGCCTGGCTGCTTTCAACCACCCCACCCCTGGCAACAGAACACTGATTTTAAACCCCCTTCATCACCCACTGCCTCCAGAGCCCAGCTGGAGCTGCTGATGGCACTGCAGCCTCTGTGGCAGAGCAGGCTGGCACATCTGGAGCAGAAGGGAAGGAAGCATCATCCCAGGGTGTGTCCATCCAGCCTGCAGGTCACACACCTAAAGGAAGCGTTTTGTTAGGGCCAAGGAGATAATGCAGAGCAGAACCGGCAGAGGGAAGGCTGGGATTCAAAGCAGCACTCTGACACAAAGCCTCCCAAAACATCACTGGAATTTGGCCTCTCCACAAGAGTGTGGGCTCCAGTTGGACAGCTCACACAACAGAATGTCAAGCAGCTTTGGGGAGCCAGCTGCTCCAAGTTCCAGCCACAGCCCTCCACCCCAGACCAACAGAAATGGTAATTTCAGTCACATGTCCTGAGGGAGGGGAGAGCATCAGCCTGCAAAGAGAAACCAGCTGAAAAGTTCAGGTGCACAATACTAAATGAGAGGTTTTACCAATCTTCCCTAAACCATGTCATAAATTACCTTTGATTATTCTTTTTATAGAAATGGAGTCTGTCAAAACAGGAAAAATTCAGAAGTTTTGTCATAACATTTTATTGGTTTCCCAAGCACAAGTGTTCCAAATACCCCAGCTCATTCTATTTTCAACATTCAAGGCTAGAGCTGGGCACAAATAAACTGGTGATGTAATTTACTCAGCCCACAACTTGTGCTGAAAACAAAAGGACAGGCTTGGCTGGTTGGAGCTTCGCTTCTTTCCTTTGGGTTATTTTCGCCGCTTTGTTTTTGTAGTATAACACATAAATACAAGTGTTTATATATTAAACATATAAATACATCTCATGAGCTCATAAGATCTCCAGCTCCAGGGCTGTGAGGCAGACTGAGCAGTGGCCAAACTGCAGCCCAGCCCAAGCTCTCCAAGGCACCTCATCTCTGAGCACTGAGCCTTCCATATGCTTCCCAGCAGCATCCCAGGGGGCTCCCAGCTGATCCCCCCGGGTCAGGGGCTCCCCCAGGGCCGAGCCCAGCTCACCTGTGTGGACTGGATGACGGTGAGGTCGTTGATGTAGCAGAAGCCGGCGCCCATGGCCGAGCGCAGCCCGGCCGTGCCGAAGCTCAGGCGGCAGCACAGGCGCTGGCGCAGCTCGCGGTGCTTCCCGTCCTGCAGCAGGCTCTCGATCTGCTCCCTCGTCCTCGGGTTCTGCAACGACACCCAGGCATCCCCTCAGGCCGAGCTCTGCATCACCAGCAGTGCCAGGTGATTGCCAGGGCAAACCCCTCCTGTGCTATACAACGCACCTGCACCAGCCTCCGCCGTAACTCACTTCTCCCATTATTCCCACATTATCCTTACTAACAAAGGATTCAGGAGCTCCTGCTGCCACTGATGCAGCTGTCTGGTCACCAGGACGCCTCCCAGCCCCTCTGTGTGAGGAGCAGAGCCTTTGGAACAGTTTTTCCCAAGGCAGACAACACAATTCCATTCCTGATCTTTGCCCCCGGAGGATGGACCAAAACCCAAACCTCGAAGGAGCATTTCCTTCCTCCACACCCACAGGAAACAGGCACAGTAAAACCCTGGAAATCACAGGATGGTTTTGGCTGGAAGGGACTTGGAGACCACCCCATTCCATGGGCAGGGGCACCTGGCACTGGAGCAGGCTCCTGAGCCCCTCCAGGGTGGACAGGCTGGGCTCCCACCCACCGATGCCCCTGCTCAGGCACATTTCCCTAAAGCCACAGCCCCAGCACAGCTCTGCTGTTGGCTCCTCAGCCACCCAGCTCACACTGAATCCACCTGGCCACCAAGCAACCCAGACCCCACCCACGGCAGTGCTCACACGGCTGGAAACCAGACCTGCAGAGGGCAAAACGCTGCTCTGGAGGCACTAGGGTGCCACTGACATGTTTTATAAAATCCTTTCACTAGGATCCTTCTCCTGAGGAGCTGGGAAGCTTCAGCTTCTCCCTGTTTTGCTGCTTTGCAATGTGATTTGGAGAACTGTTAACCCAGCACGTGAATTGTTTTTGCTTGATGACCAACAACAGCCACCTGTGTCAAGGCTGTGAGCAGCCACAAGATTTTACTATTTTCCTTTCTAACTTTCTGATGTCTCCTTTCTCTTTCTTTTAATATAATATATACCATAAAACAATAAATCAGCCTTCTGAGACATGGAGTCACGACTCTCCTCCCTTCCCTGATCCTGGGGACCCTCAAGCACCACCCCACAAGAGCCCCTGCAGAGCAGAGCTGCCCCGAGCAGGGTGGCAAGGAAAGGTCAGAAAAGGCAGATGGCATCTGCAGGGCAGGGCTGAAGCTGCCCTGACATTTACACCAGAGGTCAGGCAGCACTGGGAAGCACACTCCAGGGGGAGGCTCTGCAGGAGGAAACACAATCCATAAAATGCATTGAGAAATCTGAAATTATTCCTGCAGCTTGACTGCAGACCCTGAACACCGGACATGTGAATTTCAAACAACTTTTTGTTTATTATTTATGTATCTGTGTGCTCTGAAATAAAAGGCAAGGCATAATTGTCCAGGCTCCTGGATGGGCTGGCATTGCTCACCACACAGCCCAAAACCAAACCACAACAATGGGGCACAACAGACACCAAACTGCAAAGTGAAAGTGTCTCCCTCAGCTGTTCACAGGCAGCCAGCCAGAAAGCAAATGACTGATGTGAAAAGAGTCCGAGGGGCAGGAGCATTGAAAACCTCGTTCCACACCAGCCAGGGCATGGCTTGGCTTTAAAACACAGTTATTAAATTACACAGCATCCTCTGCAGCTCCTGAGGGCACACTGCACTGCTCCCCTGCACAAACAGCACAGGAATCACACATCCCACAGCTCATGGAGCTCTGCAAAACTCAGGCAACGCTCCAGCAACAGCACAAACACGTCTTTTAAAAATAGATTAACAAGCATTCTTGACTGAAGCCACTTAATTTCATAAGGAATAAAATCCCAGCCTGGCATTACCTTTATTCCTCCCCAGCTGCTTTATCCCAGCCTGGCATCACCTTTATTCCTTCCCAGCTGCTTTATCCCAGCCTGGCACCACCTTCACTCCTTCCCAGCTGCTCCATCCCAGCCTGGCATCACCTTCACTCCTTCCCAGCTGCCCAGCCTGCCCTTTCCCCCCGAGCTGCAGTGTCACAGGCCGATTTCCCTTCTTGCAACACCCAGCCTGGCTCTGAGCACCGTCTGCCCTCCCTGACCTGGGAATTCCACAACACTGCTGGCACTTAACCCCACTGCAAACCCCAAAAAATCCCAAAAAACCCCAAAACCAGGGGCTCTGCTGGTTTGCTGGGCATAGGGCTCACGGGGGCTTTTGTGATGGCCCCTCTTCCCAAGAGCAAAAAAGAAAAGTTCCTTAGAGATTTTAGGCCAAATTTACACCTTCAAGCCACAACATGAGCACCAGAATTTCTGCAGAAAATACAGACTTTTGTTTATCTGACAACCCTCCTCAAGCACTAGGAACACTTCAACTTCATTATAAAGGTATAAATAAACACATGACACCTCTCTAATAGACATACGCATGTACATAATAAATCTAGGCTACCTAATAGAAATGTGTATATAATAAATAATACCAAACCAATATAAATGTGTATATAATAAATTACACCAAACCAATATAAAGGTGTATATAATAAGTTATACTAACCAATACATGTATATAACTAAATGATACTGACCTAATATAAATGTGTCTATAATAAATTAATAATACTGAACAAATATAAATGTGTATATAATAAATAAATGATACTGACCTAATATAAATGTGTATATAGTAACTGAATGATACTGACGTAATATAAATGTATATATGGTAACTAAATATGATATATAATAACTAAATTAAATATAATATGATATATTATCTATATTATGATATTTAATAACTAAATGGTAATAGATTATATTCTATATAATACTGCATATTATATATTATCATATATGTTATATTATAACAAATTATATATGATCATATATAATCTATATTATGTAATAATATTAATGATATTACATATTATGATATATAATATCTAAATTACACTGACCCAATATAAATGCATATCTAATAAAGAAATTACACCGACCCAGTGTAAATTAGTAAATCATAAATTATACTGACCCAATCTACATAATGACACCTACCTGCTCCATCTCCCTGGTGTGTGTGGAGCCCACATCTGTAGATGTTTAGCACAGCCTACCAAGGCCCCAATCAGGAGCCAGCAGCTCCCTGTGGAAAAGGCTGCTGTCCTTGTCCAGCTGCAGCAGGAGGGGGCAGATAAGGGACAGTGGCCCTGGGAACACACCCTGCTGGGGCACACAGGGACAGCAGCATATATATATATATATATATATATATATATATATATGTGTGTATGTATATATATATATATATGTGTGTATGTATATATATATATATATGTGTGTATATATATATGTGTATATATATATACATATGTATATATGTGTATACATATATGTGTATATATATATGTATACACATATATATACATATATATGGATATATGTGTATATATGTATATATACACATATATACACGTATATCCATATATATGTATATATATGTGTATACATATATGTGTGTATATATATATATATATAAATAAATAAATAAAACCAGCTATTTACAGGAAGGCACTGCCAGAAGCAGAGCTCTGGGGTCACAACCTGCAGGAACTCTGCAGCACATCTCAGAAAGGTCTGAAGTACTATTAAGCAAAAGGAAAAAAAAAATCTATATTCTCTGCCATGTACTTTCAGCTTGCCATTTATTGTACAGTCACCTGCTGAGGCAAAAATCACTTTTTGTGGCTCATCAGGGTCCAACACTTGGAATAAGCAGAGAAGTAAAGACAGGGGCATTAATGAGTATTTCTTATGGCCCTCTCACACCCAATCATGTTAATCACCTGCACTTAGCACCAGAGTTCGGTTTCAAAGCTAATACCCTGTCAAATTTACTATTCACAGCAATTAATTTTTTCTGTTTGACACTCTATGCATGTGCAGCTGAAGGAAGGGGGAAAGCCTCAAGCTGGTTTGAGCTTCAATGATTTTTTCTGTGGCCTTCATTTTTTCAATGTCATCCTTAAAAACTCACTTTAAATTCTTAATAAGCAAAAATATTGCAAGGCAAATGGCTGGAGCAAGTTACTGATCTCCAGCTTTCAAGTCAATTTCCTCTTGGAAAGCATCTCCAAAGCCACAAAAATTACAGGAACACCCCAAAAGCACATTATCAGCAAGGAGGAGGTCTCCACTGAGAAAATGACACTGAGCCCATGAATTAGGAAAATCCAGGGAGGATGCAGTGAGTGGGGCCTGCCCAAACAGCTCCTGGGTGACAATCCCAGGTTTTCCTCCCACGGGGAGCTCCAGCTGAGCCTTCAGGTGCCCACGGCTCTGCAGGTAAATAACCCAGGTGTGCCCTGAGCAGCACAACCTGGCACAACCCAGACCCTCTCAGGAGTCCCGAGGCACGCCTGGAGGTGCAACAGGAAAATCACGATGTGGAACAAAGGGAATTACAGGGAGAAAGTGGAGAGCAATGCCCAACTGTTGGCACAGCTCACCAAGGAGGGCTGCACAGGAGCTCTGCCTCCTCCGAGCACCAACACCCAAACCTCAGAGCACGGCCCTGGTAATTAATTACAGCCAGCAATTCCCAATTAAGCCGCAGGGCAGAGGCCTCCCCCAGCTGGGAACGGAGCGCAAAATAGATTTTTCCTTTATCAAGGCACCAAAATCGCTGCAGCTCAGGAAGCTGGGGGTGGAAAGGGGGAATCAAGGCTGTGGTGGGCACTCTGCAGCAATCCCTGCTCCTGTCACATCCCCTGGCCTCCCACACCCCGGGGAGGTTCACACGTGTCTAGGGAAGGCAAAACAACCCGATAAAAGCAGCAAAAGCCTTTCACTGCACTGACAAGACGCTATAAAAATAAAATATTTACCGGGGTTCAGGCTGGGTTATCACATGTGTTATCAGGAATGCTATTTCCTCCCTGCCCTCCTTCCCTCCCCCGGATATTTTCACAGCAGCAGCAGCTCTGGGTGCAGGAGGTGCAGATGGCACCTGTTAATTTCTGCAGGGCTGGGAGGGGAATAAACCACATTTCCAGGAGGAATAAACCACACTGCCAGGAGGAACAAACCCCATTGCCAGGAGGAACAAACCCCACACTTCCAGAAGGAATAAACCACATTTCCAGGAGGAACAAACCCCACGTTTCCAGGCAGAAGAGAGCTCCATCCTCTCAGAGCCATCAGGTGGCACCTGCCTGCAGCTTTTCCCCTTTGATCCTGGCAGGGTGAGGCTGGGGAGGAAATAGAGCCAACACTGCCTGCTGTTGCTGATAAAAATAAAGGCAAAAGGGGCTCAGGAGAGAGAAAGCTAAAATAAAATCAAGGAAAAGCAGCCAGAAGCCCAAACCCCTGGTGCACTGGCAGCTCACCCTCCCCCAGCATCAAGGTATTTATTTAAAGCACAGGCCACGATGGTTGGACAAACCAGCTGGAAAAAACCTCAGAAAACGCAAAGTAACCCTTTCAACCACAGGACAGGCAAACACCCTCCAACACCACACTGTTACCACGGCTTTGGGTGGTTTAATGTGAATTAACCGAGCCCGCAGTGCTCCTGACAAGAAAAGGGGAATGCTGGAACCTGGCTGTGCCTTTCCTGGGGAAACCACACTCACACAGCATTTTAACCAGCTGCTGATCCATCCCCAGCCCGAGGAGGAGCAGGTGGGGCAGGTGCCGTGCTCCAGGTGTGGAGAGGGCACCATCCATCCCCATCCATGCCCAGGTGAGCACCAGGCAGTGCTCCAGGTGTGGGGATGGCACCATCCACCCATCCCCAGCTCCATCCATGCCCAGGTGAGCACCAGGCAGTGCTCCAGGTGTGGGGATGGCACCATCCATCCATCCCCAGCTCCATCCATGCCCAGGTGAGCACCACGATGGCACCACCCCTGCCCAGGTAAGCATCAGGACGGCACCATCCCCATGCCCATCCCTGCCCAGGTGAGCTCCGGACGGTGCCCCAGGTACCCGGACACCCCAGCCGTGCCCATCCCGGACCCGGGGCCGCGCTGTGCCCGGCCGGGCGGTGTCACCGCTGTCTCTGCCGCCGCTCGCCCACCTTGTCCCAGCTGAGCCACTGCCACACGGCCTTGTCCAGCTGCGCGTCCCCGGTGCTGCGGGACACCAGCACGTTGGAGTTCACGTCCCCGGGCGCGCCGCTGTCGCCCATGGTGGCGGCGGCGAGGAGGAGGAAGAGGAGGATGAGGACGGAGAAGGCGCCGCTCCTTCACTCCGCCGCCGCGCCGCGCATCGCCCGTGGAGCCAAGAGAGGCGGAGGAGGCCGAGGGACGGCCAGGGCGGCCGGGGCTCGGCTTTTATCGCTGCCGGCGGCGATTAACGGGAGCAACGGCGACTAACGGGAGCGCCCGCCCCCGCCCCGCCCGCCCCGGCCGCGCCCAGCCGCGCGGCACCACGGGAAATGCAGTCCCCGCGGTGCGCAGGGCACGGCGAGACACTCGGCGGGAACTACAACTCCCGGCAGCCTCCGGGAGCGGTACTGCCAGCGGGGACCGCGGGTTCGCGTCCCGCCTCCGCCGCGGGGCGAAAACAACGCCCCGAAAGTGTCCCGTGTGTGCCGGGCGTGCCGTGTGTGCCCTGCGCCCGCCGACCGGCACTGCCCGGCCCCAGGGACGGCTGCAGCCCTGCTCGGGACCGCCCGGCAGCGCCCGCAGCCTCCTGTGCTCCCCCGGGAGGGCAGCGGGCAGCGAGCTGCCCTGGGGGCGCGCCGCTCGCTGGAAGCGATTCCAGATGGCAATTCCACAGCCATTAGTGGGGGATCACAGCCCTCCCCGGCGGCACCAGCTCCAGCTGGATTGCCTGGCACTGAGCAGCAGGCTCGGAGGGACCACATCCCGCTGGGCATCTTCATCTGAGCATCCTCATCCCACAGAGCATCCTCATCCCACAGAGCATCTTCATCCTGCTGGGCATCCTCGTCCGACACAGCATCCCACCCCACAGAGCATCCCAGTCCCTCACCATCCCAATCCCACAGCATGTCCTGGCAGAGGTTGCCATAGTGACAGCAGGCACTGCACAGGGATAGAATCATGGAACCACAGATGGTTTTGGTTGAAAAAACCCTAAAGCTCATTTCATTCCCACCCCCTGCCATGGGCAGGGAACCCTCCCGCTGTCCCAGGGTGTCCCAGCCCCAGTGTCCAGCCTGGCCTTGGGCACTGCCAGGGATCCAGGGGCCTCCAGAAGAGTTTTGAAAGCTGAAACCCATTCCCAGGTGGAAGCAGAGCCGAGGTCTCTGTGCTTTCCCCTGAGTGCCCAGGGAGCAGCAGCACAGCCCAGGGCCAACAGGCCAGGCATGGAGGGGTGCCAGGCTGGCAGGGGCAGGGCTGGAGGCATGGAAAGGAGCAGGGCTGGCAGGGGCAGGGCTGGCAGCAGCAGGGCTGGCAGGGGCAGGGCAGCCAGTTTGCTCTGGCAGCTGCAGCTCGTGTGCTGGGAGCCGCCAGGAGCGTGGCTGGGCTCAGCGGGAGGGAATGGCAGCTCCAAAGGCAGGGCAGTGTCACACGGAGCTGTGGCATTGTCCTGCAGCCAGGGAAACCCTGCTGGCATTGTCCTGCACCAGGGAAACCCTGCTCTGTGTCCTGCACCAGGGAAACCGTGCTCTGGGCCTGCCAGGGCAAACACGGGGCCACATGGGGACCAGACCAGAGCCAGCGCCACCTCTGCTGTGACAGGGACAGCTCCCACTGTGCCAGGTGCTCCCAGCCCACCCAGCCTGGCCTGGGGCACTGCCAGGGATCCAGGGCCAAAGAATTCCTCCTAACCTCTCATGTAAATCCATTCTCTCTTGGTTTGAGGCAGACTTGTCCTGAACTCTTGTACAAAGCCTCTCTTCCCTCCAGGTGCTGCAGGGCCACTCTCAGGTCACCCTGGAGCTCCTCTAGCCTGGCCTGAACGATCCCCATCCTCAGCCTTTCCAGCAGAGCTGCTCCATCCCTCTGCTCACCCTGGAGCCCCCTCTGGGCCCTCTCCAGGTGCTGCTGTGTCCCCAGGGCTGCAGGTGGGCTCTCACTGGGCTCAGGGGCTCAGGGACACAATCCCCCTGTCCTGCTGCCACCAGGAGCGCTGGGGCACACCTCAGGAACAGAGGCAGGTGTCTCCCACCCCATCAGCATCCTCAGGGCCGTCCCACACCCAAACCCAGCGCACAGCACTGGGACCAGCCCCGTGATGGAGGAGCCCCGTGGTGGGAGCAAGTTACTGGTCTCAGGCAGTACATCTCAAACCTCAGCAGATCCTGAGGTTTCCATGGCAATTTTCACCATTTATTCATTTATTCCACGTGGTGCAGCTCCAGCCCAGAGCTCCAGAGCCATCCCAGCTGCTTTTCCAGCACTCCTGGTGTCTCCAGGCTGTGCAGGGTGACCCCCGTGTGCTCCTGCAGCTGCTGAGCCCCTCAGTGCTGCCCCGGGGCAGGAATTTTGGGTTAAAATTTCATTATTTCTGTCTCCTGAGCACCCTGCTCGCTCTCCCTGGTAGAGACACAGCAAATCCCAGCAATGCCAGGGATGTGAGGCTGGCTCAGCCCTGCCCTGGGCAGCGCCCACCCCTGGGGCTCTGCCTGCTCCCTGCAGTGCCACACATGCGTTTTATGGAAAATCCTTTCGTCAGGATCTTTTCCTTCTGAGAAGCTGAGAGGCCTCAGGAAAGAAATGCAAACAATGATTATGTGCTGCTGTGGGATGCAAGAGATCCATCTTTGACTGGTCTCATTAATTAATGGCCAACCACAGTCCGGCTGTCTCGGACTCTCTGGTCAGTCACAAGATTTTATTGTCATTCCATTGCATTCCTTTCCTTCCAAGCCTTCTGGTGAAATCCTTTCTTCTATTCTTTACTGTGGTTTTAATACATAATTTTATTTTAATATCATATATATATATATATATATATATATATATTTATATATATATATAACGAGATAACAAACCAGGCTTCTGAAACATGGAGGAGTCAAGACTCTCATCTCTCCCCATGCTGGGATTCACCTGCAAATTCACCACTGGAGCAGAGCTTCCCTGCTCAGTGAGCTGTGCCAGCCTCTCCCAGCCAGCAGGACCCGAGGCAGCAGAAAATCTTTTTAAAGATTTCCTAAGCTCTCTGATGTTGACATTCTTGTAGTGAACTTTCTCACACACTTTCTGTAAGTAACTCATTGTTTTGCAGTCTTTTATGGAGGAGGAGAAAGTTGATGTTGACAGTTGTTGGTTTGTCCAGCGTCATTGGAGAGGTGGCACTGTCACTCTTGGAAACCTATAAATGTTGGAGTCAGAAAATAAACTTATTTTTATCTTCACCTTGAGAACAGCGGTGTGCGCTTGTGTTCCTTCGTGCCCTACCGCGACACTGAGCTGCTATCAGCTCCCCTGGTGCCTTCCTTATCAGCATCACAGCAGCAGCCCCGGAGCGGCTCCTGAGGCTCCTGCTGGGCACTGATCCGCTGAGCCAAGGGCAGCCCCATTCCCGCAGGTTCCCGTGTCCTTCTCCAGGCACCCCTGACCCGCCATCTGCTGCTGTGTGCCAGCACACAAATCTCCAATACATCCGCCTCCCAGGAGCCTGACGGGTTTTCCTATCGGCTAAACCCCAAATGTGGGCAGCTGCAATCTGCCCAGCTGGATGTGGGGATTCAGCCAAGGCATGCGACACCGGGACACCGAGGCAGCTGCCACAAGGTGGCACTGGCATCTTGTCACCCGGCCAGGTGGCAGCCAGCCGGGCTGGGGACACCGGCATGTCCCCCCCTGCCCTGGTCCGGGTTTCCCGAATTTTCCCTCCTCTGGATGGACAGTGGAGCTGCCAGTGGATTGCAGATCGGGTGGGTAACCACTGCTAACCTCCTGTGTCTTGCAGGAGGGATTTTCACCCTCAGAATCCGCCGGATTAGGGATGAGCAGCATTTTTATTTTCTTTCCCCCAGATTTTTATGGCATGCTATCTTTCAACGGGTTTCCCCCTTGGGCCACAGCATTAGAAGAGATTCTGGAGTCACCAGATGCATCCCTCTCTCTGAGAAGTCGGAAAAGCAGGAATTCTACCTGAATTTGGGGGGGATTTGGGGCTACCACACTCACCATCCAGCCCCCATCCCATCCCATGTCCCACATCCCAGCCTGGCTGCTCCACAGCCCATCCCGCTGGAGGAGCTGGCGCTGGAGGAGGCCAAACCCCAGCAGGTGCAGGAAAAGGACGAGCACAGCGTGTCTCTGTCCCTCCTGGCCCGGTTGCCCTGCTCTGTGTGCAGATAAAGCGTTTTTTGTTTTCCTTTCCCAGCAATGCAGGTGCCGGATGAGCAGAGCGGAGCCGCTTCCCGCTGGGGCCAGGTGCCCGGGGACACCTGCACCCATAAAACCCTGCCTGCCTCTGAATCCCACCGGGATCTGCCCTAGAAAGGGCTCTCCATTCCCCCTGATCCAGGGTTTGTGCCCGGGGACACCTGCACCCATAAAACCCTGCCTGCCTCGGGAATCCCGCCCGGATCAGCCCCAGGACGGGCTCCCCATTCCCTGCTCCGGGTTTGTGCCCAATCCAAGGGCACAGCAGACCAGGAATGGTCACCAGGCTGCTGCCCTGCCGGTGCCAAGGTATCCAGCCCTGCCCCAAGCACACATCCACTGTTATTCCTTGGATCAGGGCTTGGCGTCACAGTTTGGGCTCAGCATTGCGGCCGTGCCTGACCTTGGAATGCAGGCGGAAAGGCTCCCGCGGGCCAGCTAATCTAGCTGCAATTAGAGGCACTAATTATGCCATTAGCGACAGGTTGGGACACGGGCGCTGCCCCACAGCCTGCGCTGAAGGACAGGGACATTCACTGCCCTGGCCATTCACACCCCACAGCCAGCCCCGAACCAGGGCAGCCCAAAGCCAAGGAGGGCAGCAGGACCCCAGAACATCCCCTTCCCGCCCCTCTCGGCCCATGGAAAACGCATTTGGGAGCCGCATTCGGTACAAAAGGCCAGAGCGGCCGCTGACAGCAGGAAGGAAGCAGGAAAGAGCCCGGCACGGCCGGATCCGGAGCCCGCAGAGGCGCTGGGACACGCCGGGAGCCGCTCGGCCGGATCCGGCAGCGTGCCCGGGGCTCCGGGCAGAGGGACAGACAGAGGGACAGAGGGACAGATGGACAGACGGACAGAGGGACAGAGGGACGGACCCACAGAGGGACAGAGCGTCCGGATGGGAATGCTGGGCTCCTCCAGACCGGGGATGTGTCCCATCCTGGGGATTTGTCCCATCCCTCTCCATCCCGGGCGTTTGTCCCATCTCGGGCATGGGTCCCATCCCGCTCCATCCCAGGGATGTGTCCCACCCCGCCCCATCCTGGAGATTTGTCCCATCCCGGGGGTTTGTCCCACCCCGGGAATTTGTCCCATCCCGGGCATGTGTCCCATCCCGCTCCATCCCAGGGATTTCTCCCATCCCGGGGCTGTGGTGCCCCAAAATCCCGCCCTGGAATCCCCTGGCAGCCCACAGGCAGAGCTTCATCCCTGTCAGCATTCCCGGGCTCTGGCACAGAGCCGTGCCCCACGGACTGCCCCAGACGCCCCTTGGCTCAGGGGACAAACACAGGAGCCCCGAGCGACCCCAGCAGCTCCTTTAATTCCCTGCAGGGCAGCAGGGCCAGCCCAGCTCGGACACCGCAGGGATTCAGCACCAGGAGCACCCCTGGACGCTGCTGGAGCCCAGGTGGGGCTGCAGGACCAGCACCTGCTTGCAGGTCACATTCTCCCAGCTTTGTGGGGTTCCAGCAGCTCTATGGGGTTCTCAGCAGGTCCATGGGGTTCTCAGCAGTTTTATGGAGATCCCAGCAGCTCCATGGGGATCCCAGCAGTTCTATGGGGTTCCCATCAGCTTCATGGGGTTCCGAGCAGCTCTATGGGGTTCTCAGCAGCTCCAAGGGGTTCCCAGCAGCTTTGGGGGGTTCCCAGCAGCTCTATGATGTTCCAAGCAGCTCCATGGGGTTCTCAGCAGTTTTGGGGTGTTCCCAGCAGCTCCGGGGGGTTCCAGCAGCCCCGCCGCATCTCCCAGCTCCGAGGCGTGCCCGGCACGGTGCCCCCGGGCCCGGCGCTCCCGGCTCAGATCATGGAGACCCTGTTTTTGATGTAGACGTGGTAGGGGTCGCTGCGCTTGTCCACGCGGCGGGAGCGGGTGTAGCCCAGGATGAGGCTGCCCACGGTGGCGGCGAAGAGCGTCATGACGAACAGGATGTACATGTAGGCGTTGGCGTCGCGCCGCGGGTCCCGGGGCACCGGCGAGGCCGGGGGCTGCCCCGGGCACGGCCCGGCCCCGTGCAGGCTCCGGTTCAGGGCGCTCAGCACGGCCTGCAGGCTGCGCTGCCACGGCTCCGTGCCGTTGGTGCGCTCCATGGCCTGCGGGGACGGACAGCGGGGGCAGGGGCTGCACTCAGCAATGGGGGCACAGCACCGACCCCAAAGCGCTCCCCTGCCGCGGAGCAGGGTGGCCAAACCCTCTGGAACCCCGGCACCGAACCCTCTGGAACCCCGGCACCAAACCCTCTGTACCCCAGCACCAAACCCTCTGGAACCCCGGCACCAAACCCTTTGTAACCCCGGCACCAAACCCTTTGTAACCCCGGCACCAAACCCTCTGGAACCCAGCACTAAACCCTCTGGAACCCCGGCACCAAACCCTTTGTAACCCCACCACCAAACCCTCTGGAACCCCGGCACCAAACCCTCTGTAACCCCAGCACCAAACCCTTTGTAACCCAGCACCAAACCCTCTGTAACCCCAGCACCAAACCCTCTGCAACCCCACCACCAAACCCTCTGTAACCCCAGCACCAAACCCTCTGGAACCCCAGCACCAAACCCTCTGGAACCCCAGCACCAAACCCTTTGTAACCCCAGCATCAAACCCTCTGTAACCCCAGCACCAAACCCTCTGTAACCCCAGCACCGAACCCTCTGTAACCCCAGCACCAAACCCTTTGTATCCCCAGCACCAAACCCTCTGGAACCCCGGCACCAAACCCTCTGGAACCCCAGCACCAAACCCTTTGTAACCCCGGCACCAAACCCTCTGGAACCCCAGCACCAAACCCTCTGGAACCCCGGCACCAAACCCTCTGCATTCCTAGGAGCCCTGTCCCTAAATTTCAGTCGTTCCCTGGAGGAGATAAATCTCCCGGGGCTCTGGGGCAGCTGCCTGCCCCTCTCTCCCCCCAGGGCTGGGACAATGTGGGGACACTGCTGTCCCGAGGGCTCACAGTGTGCTTTCCCCAGGGATGTGTGGGCATGCTGGGTGTCCTGCCCCACTGCAGGCTGCAGAGCTGGCACAGCTCCCCACAGATCGCCGTGAACCCATCTTGCTGTCCTGAACCTCCCTGGTGATTTCCCTTCCCTTTGGGTGCCAGCCCCCTTGTGACCTGCCACCCCTCCTTTGGGGCCCCGGGGCAGGCATGGCCAGGGAGGGACAAGGGACACGGTGTGCCACCCTTTGGGACAGTGTGCCATTCTCTGTGACACAGCGTGCCACCCTTTGGGACACAGTGTGCCACCCTTTGGGACACGGTGTGCCACCCTTTGGGACATGCCAGTCCCCACTGTTGTCCCCCCAGGGTCCAGCGTGTCCCCCACCAGCTCTCCTTGCCTGCTGCACCCGCAGCTCCACTCGTGCAGGGGCAGCTGATCCCAAATGGGCCGCCCCAAACTCAGGGGGCACCTTCCAGGAGGACACCCCAGCTGCGAGGAGGAGGAGGAGGAAGGGGCGGAAGGGGCTGAGCAGTCACCGCGGGGATGAGGTCGGACCTGGCTGCCTTCCTGACTGAAGCAGGATGAATTGGGGAAGTTTGGGGCAAGGTGTGGACTTGTCCCAGGAGGGCACCCACGGATGGGGCACGGGCTGTGAGGAGGGGGCACAGGGAGCGGGAAGGGGCTCGCACTCACCTCGTGTGCCCTCCGTGCCCTCCGTGCTGCCAGGCTGAGCGGGACTGAGCGAGCATCGCTGCCGGCGGGGAGGGACCGAGGGAGGGAGGGATGCGGCGGGCTGGGAGCGCCGCCAGCCTCCTCCCCTTCCCGGGCAGAGCCACCTGCCCGGCCAGCCCAGACCCAGCCCCGGGACCGCTCCGTGGGGCTCTGTGGGGCTTTACGGGGCTCTGTGGGGCGGGAGAGCGGCGCTGCCCCGCTCACGCTTCCCTGTCCCTGTCCCTGCCCCTGTCCCTGTCCCTGCCCCTGCCCCTGCCCCTGTCCCTGTCCCTGTCCCTGTCCCTGCCCCTGTCCCTGTCCCTCCTCATCCCGCGGTCCCCGAGCCCTCCCATGGCACAGAGCCTGCCCGGGCATGTTCCTCCGGCTCACCGTGCCCTCCTGGAGCTCAGCCTGCCCCATTTCCCCTTTTTTGGCTCCATTTCCCCGTTCCCAGCCCCACCGGGCACACACGGAGCGCTCACAAGGAGCTGCCAGAGCTGTGCCAAAAACAGAGAGAGCCCCGAGCTTGTGGGGCAGGGAGAGCACCCAGAACAGCAGCGAGGGGCTGTGGCTGGGGGTCAGGCACTGTGCGGCAGGGAGAGCACCCAGAACAGCGAGCCTTTTCCCTCCTCCTCCTTTCCCACTGCATCCACAGTGGCCTTCCCACCGGGGTTCACAGCCGCCTTCCACCCTCCCTGGCGCCAGGATCTCTGCCACGTGAGGGTTTTCCATGGGCTCAGGGTGAGGAAAAGGTTGGCATTGGTAAAGCCTTAGGGTAAGTAAATGACAAAAGGATCGGCAGCCAAAGTTCCCAGCAACTCTCTTTATATATAAAATCTCTTTTTATCCGCCAGCAAGGGATGACTCACATGAATTCATGTGAATTCCTGTGAATTCATGAGCATTCACACAAATCTTTAATTCCTGTGGGGCAAAAAGCAGAAAAAAGCCCCACAAAAGCACCTGTTTGGGTACTTCACCACCAAGTGACTGTGGTACCCATGGAGGTCTCAGCGAAGGATGGAGACTCACAGGGCTGCAGAGAACAGCCCCAGGGCAGCTTTGGATGTTCAGTGGTACCCACAGAGGTCTCAGTAAGGGATGGAGACTCACAGAGCAGCTTTGGATGGTCAGTGGTACCCACAGAGGTCTCAGTAAGGGATGGAGACTCACAGGGCAGGGTTGGATGGTCAGTGGTACCCATGGAGGTCTCAGCCAAGGGATGGAGACTCACAGGGCAGGGTTGGATGCTCCAGCAGCAGCCTGAAACCCTGTGCCACACTCCACTCACAGTCCCCAGGCAAAGGCACAAGAACTGTCTCACAACAGAGACCCTGGGCTGCCCTGGGGCCAACACACCCGGCCAAGGCAGCACAGCGATCCTAGTCCTCGGGGTCCTCTGAGGAGACCAAAGTGCACTCGAACACCTCCTGGAAGGAGTCGAGGAAGGGCTGGAGGACCTGGCTGACGGCGACGTGCTGCCCCAGCTCGCGGCTGAGCGAGGTGACGCCCTTGCCCTCCAGCCCGCAGGGCACGATGTGCTCGAACCACGAGAGGTCGGTGCAGCAGTTGAGCGCCAGCCCGTGCGAGGTGATGTGGTTCCCGCAGTGCACACCTGCGGGGCCGAGAGCACATCCCGTCAGCTCCATCGCCCGCAGTGACCGCGCTGCCCAGGGCACTGAAAACATCCTGCCCCACCACGCTGGGCTCCCTTCTGCCAGGGGAAACCCAAACACTGAGTTTCCTGACAGGACCCCCAAAACTGGGGCAGATGGGGAGCAGCGTGCCCAGACCCTCCACCCCAGCCCTGCATCCCCCAGCGCCTCACACCCCTGGAGTTTTCAATGGGCCCCAAATCCAGGCTGCAGGGTCCCAGGGAGAGGTGCAGGATGTGGAGGGGAGCAAGGGAAGGGGCAAGGCTGGGGACTGGGCTGAAGCCAGCCCTGGGAGCAAGGGGTGCCAAGTGCTGGGGGCCGGATGGGCTGCAGGGGCTCCAGATTGTGCTGTCCCCCCTCCTGGGTGCCAGTCCCACCCCTGCAGCTCCAGGTTCCCGCAGTGCCCTGCCCTGTGCCCAGGGAATCCCAGGATGGGCTGGGTTGGGCTGGGAGGAGTTCCATGGGCAGGGACACCTCCGATCATATCCCAGGTTGGTCCAGCCTGGCCTTGGGCACTGCCAGGGATCCAGGGGCAGCCACAGCTGCTCTGGGCACCCTGTGCCAGGGCCTGCACACCCTCCCATGGAATAATTCCTAATTCCCAATGTCCCATCCATCCCTGCCCTCTGGGAAGGCATTCCCTGTGTCCTGTCCCTCCATCCTTGTCCCCAGTCCCTCTGCAGCTCTCCTGGAGCCCCTTGAGGCCCTGCCAGGGCTCTGAGCTCTGCCTGGAGCCTTCTCCTCTCCAGGTGAGCGCCCCCGGTGCCCAGCCCGGCTCCATGCTCCCGCCGCGCTCCCGGGGCCGTCCCCGCTCACCGATGGCGCAGAGCTTGCTGTCGCCCATCCAGACCCCGGTGTAGGGCGGCGGCAGCGCCCGGGCCGTGCCCAGCCCGAGGCGGCGGCACAGCCGCAGCACCAGCGCCTCCAGCCCGGCCACGTAGGCGCGCAGGGGCAGGCGGCGGCGGCGCAGGTCGAGCACGGGGAAGGCGAGCAGCTGTCCCGGCCCGTGGAAGGTGATGTGCCCGCCGCGCCGCGCCGCCACCAGCGCCGCGCCCCGCGCCCGCAGCGCCGCCGCCGCCGCCGCGCCCGGCGCGCCCCGCAGCCCCCAGGTGTACACGGGCTGCAGCGGCTCGCTCAGCACCACGCTCTCCGCCGCCACCGGCACCGGCTCCGGCACCGGCACCGGCAGCGGCCGCCCCGCGCCGCCCCGCGCCGCCCGCAGCGCCGCCACGCAGCGCTCCTGCACCCGCAGCGCCTCCGCGTACGGCACCGCGCCCAGCCGCAGCACACGCACCGGCATGGCCCGCGGGGACATGGCGGGCCCGGGGGGGACACGGGGACAGCCGGGATACGGCCGGGGATACGGCTGGGATACCGCCGGCACAGCCGGGGACACGGCCGGGATACCCGGGGACAGTGCCGGGACAGCGCCGAACCGGGCAGGGGACGGAGATGGGGACGGGGATGGGGACGGGGGCAGCGGACACGGGGACACGGAAAAGCAGCGGGCACGGGGACGGAAGGGAGGCGGGGACGGAAAGGAGGCGGGGATGGAACGGGAGGCGGGGAGGGAACGGGAGGCGAGGATAGGGACAGCGGAGTCATGTGGACACGGCCATGGGGACGGGCTCCGGTGGGGACGGCAGCGCAGGGTGGCCGCGGGGAACGGCAGGGGATGGGGACAGGGAGGGGGGAGCAGGGCAGAGGGGACAGGAGTGGATGGGGGGGCACGGGGATGGGATGGAGAACAGGGGTGCAGGGGCAGAGGATGGGGGACACGGCACGGAGGTGGTGAGTGGGACGTGGGGGACAGGGCACAGGGGACAGCAGCACACGGGATGGGGGTTTGGGGTTGGAGAAGGGGGAACAGCACCTGGGGACACGGGACATGGCCCAAAGGAGGGTACCGGGGATGGGGGGATTGGGAATGGCAGATGGTGCCCAGGGACAGGGCTGAGAGACAGGGGACAGGGGATAAGGAAGTCATGGGTGGCTGCTAATGGCCAGGGCTGCAGGAGGAGCACAGCCGGGAGAGAAAGGGCCTCTGTCACCACAGGGTGTGGGACACAGGGCACTAGGGTGGGGGACAGCAGGGGATGGGGCACGGAGTGTGCACATGACATCCCACAGCAGCCAGGCAATCACAGACCGGCTCAAAGCAGGCTAAAATCAGGATTCTGGGGTACAAGTAGGACATTGTGGATGCTCCAGCCCTGGAAGTGGTCCAGGGCAGGTTGGACAAGGCCTTGAGCAACGTGGTGCACTGGAATGTGTCCCTGCCCGTGGCAGGGGGTGGAACAGGAGGAGCTCTAAGTTCCCTTCCAGCCCTTCCCTTTGTGTGATTCTGTGCTGGCACCTCAAGGTTGTGCAGTGTAAATAAAGCCCTCGTGTTGCCGAGGTGCTGGAGAGAGCTGCAGTTCTGGGACTGTGAAAGAGGAAATGTTCCCACCCCAGCTTCTTACTCCAAATGTAGGAAATGGACAAATCTGGTCGAACCGCTAATGAGTGAACCATTAAAACCTGAGCAAACTTTCCCAGCCTGCAGCCCTTCCAGCTTATCCAGTGTATGAAATACGTATGTCCTGATTTTATAGAGCAGTCAGTGTGTTACTGTTTTATCAGAACACACCTCCCTGGTCGTTTGCCCTTTGTCATGACAGGTAATTTAGACATTGGCTGACAAGGTCAATTTCTGTGTTATTGCAAGGAAGGAAAAGTGCTTCCCTTTGTTAGGCTGTTTTCTCAATGAAGAGGAGAAAAAATGGGACAAAAAACCACCAGGAATTGGTGGAGCCAGCCCGAGGATCCCACATCAGGGGTGGGATCATCGCCTCAGGCAGCTCCAGGAGAGCTGCTCCAGCTCTCTGCCTTGGCAGGACAGACACAGCAGCGTGTGTGCAGCCAGCTATTTCCTTGTTTTTATGGCTGAGCCCCCCCTTGCTGGCAGGGGATCAAAGCCCAGGGCCCTTCCTGCCTGCGTAGGACAGGGGAGCTGTGTGTCACAGCCCTGGGACCCTCGTCAGCAGCGCTGGCACTGCCCCATGCACTGTGCACATCCTGGGCTGCCCAATTTACTGTGCACATCCTGCACTGTCCATTCACTGTGCACATCCTGGGCTGCCCAATTTACTGTGCACATCCTGCACTGCCCCATTCGCTGTGCACATCCTGGGCTGCCCAATTTACTGTGCACATCCTGCACTGCCCCATGCACTGTGCACATCCTGCACTGCCCCATGCACTGTGCACATCCTGCACTGTCCATTCGCTGTGCACATCCTGCACTGCCCCATGCACTGTGCACATCCTGCACTGCCCCATGCACTGTGCACATCCTGCACTGTCCATTCACTGTGCACATCCTGCACTGTCCATTCACTGTGCACATCCTGCACTGCCCCATGCACTGTGCACATCCTGGGCTGCCCCATGCGCTGTGCACATCCTGCACTGCCCCATGCTCTGTGCTCATCCTGCACTGTCCATTCACTGTGCACATCCTGGGCTGCCCAATTTACTGTGCACATCCTGGGCTGCCCCATGCACTGTGCACATCCTGGACTGCCCAATTTTCTGCCCTCATCCTGCACTGCCCCATTCACTGTGCTCATCCTGGGCTGCCCCATTCACTGTGCACATCCTGCACTGTCCATTCACTGTGCACATCCTGGACTGCCCCATGCACTGTGCACATCCTGCACTGCCCCATTCACTGTGCACATCCTGGGCTGTCCATTCACTGTGCACATCCTGGACTGTCCCACTTTCTGTGCACAACCTGGGCTGCCCCATTCACTGTGCACATCCTGGGCTGCCCAATTTACTGTGCACAACCTGGGCTGCCCCATTCACTGTGCACATCCTGGACTGCCCCATGCACTGTGCACATCCTGGGCTGCCCAAATTTCTGCCCTCATCCTGGACTGCCCCATTTTCTGTGCCCATTTTCTGTGCACATCCTGCCTTTCAGCCGGGCGGAAATTGTCACTTTAGGACCCGAAACAGAAAGGCACAGACACGCTGGATTTTCTAAGGCAAAAGAGAGGGAAGTTTAATTCTGACTGCATGTGACGGTGTCACCTCTCCAATGACACTGGACAACAAACCAACAGTCTATCAAATCTCTTTTCCTCTGTTAAACAATGCAAAACCGTGAGTTATTTACATAAAGCACATGAGAAAGTTCGTTACGAGAATGTAAACATCAGAAGGCTTAGAGAAACTTGTAAAAACAAGGTGACAGGAAATGGCATACAAGGGGCCATGGGTGGCTCGTCTTTTATCCCTCTCTCAGGGCTGGGGTGCTTCCAAAGCACTCAGTGGTGTTCGTGGTGCTGCACCTTCTCCTCTGGGTGCCTGAAGCACCAGCAGAGCCTCTGCAGTCCCCAGCGATCCCTTGGAGAGTTCTGTATGCCGGGAGAGCCCTTTAGGGCTGATGCAGTCAGGGCTCAGCAGCAGGAGGAGCAGGGGGGACAGGGGTGGTGGCTGTGGAACAGGGGCCTGGCACAGCTCACAGAGAGCTGCAGACAGAGCCAAGGGCACCATCCTGGCTCCAGGGAGGGCTGGGATGAAAATCCTGTGTATAGCAGAGGTGGCCTTTGAGTCCTGGTGAAATCTATGTATTGTACAAGCGGCCTTGCCCCAGTCCTAGATGGGCTGCAGCTGTGATGGCCTTCATTGGGCTGCAGCTGTGGCTAATGAAGATAACTGGATAAAAGGGGGCGGGCTTGGCCAGTTGGGGAGAGCCTTGGATGGGTGTTGATGTTGGAGCAACACTGCTGAAGAGCTGCTTGTGAGAAACCACCCAGAAGGTATGGGACTCTAGCAATAGGATAACAGCAATATGAATACAACAGTGCCCAGTTTTTAGGGTGGGATCTCGGGGCTGTGTCCCACAGGCAGGGCTGCTCTCTCTGCCCCCTCCCTGACTGCAGCAGCGTTCCCAGGGCTGTGCCAGAGGGGAAGGAAGCCAGGGCAGCACACGTGTCGGGCTGTGCCCCTCGGGGGCAGTAAGGAAGCACTTCAGGAAGCTCCTGCTGGCCTGGCAGAGGGCTGAGAGCTGGGGTTCCTGTGCTGGCTGCACCTCCCTGGGCAGGGCTGGGCTTCGGCCCATCCTGGACCTTTCTGACCCAAACCCTTCTGTGATGTGAGCAACTTCTCCTTATGTCCAGTCTGAGCCTCTCTTGTTTCACTTTGTGTCCACATAGCTCATATTTTTATTTATACATATAAATTTACATGTAAGTTTATACATATAAATTCTGTTTATACATATAAATTATACATTTAAATGTATTTATACATATATTTACATATTTTTATTTATAAATTTACACATAAATTTATACATATGAATTACATCTATACATATAAATATATTTACATATAGCTCATACTTTTTATTTATACTTATAAATTTACACATCAATTTATGCATATGAATCCTATTTATCCACATACATATAATTTAGACATCTAGATATATTTATACTTATAAGTTTACACATAGCTCATACTTTTTATTTATACACAGAGTATAAAGCAGGTGTGGGTGAGACCAGATGCAGATCCCACGGCATTTTAATTCAGAGGAAAGGAATCCTCAGCTGGAGGATTCTTACCTCTTACACCCATGTGTACTCTTTAGCTAACCTGCAGGAGCAGCACGCGCTGAGCCCCGAGGTGAAAAGTGTAATTTTAAACTCACTTGGCTCAGGTCATGAAACCATCCAGAGAGCTCAGAGCAGGAAACTAAAGGAAGAAAAAACAGGAGATGAAAAAGAGGCTCAGAACAAAGAAAAGATGAGTAAGGTGCTTGAGACCTTGGAAAGGTGAGTAAGGTGCTTGAGAGCTGCACACTCCTTCTGTAAAGAAATGTCAGGCCAGGAATGTCACAAGAACAACTGTGGTGAGGTGAGGGAAAGAGACAGCAGGAGTGTGAGAACAGGCTCCTGGCACAAGGAGGAAGAGGATGTGGATGGGTTTGTGACCAGCCAAACAAACCCGGTGCCAGCTGAGCACTGAGTGCCATTGTGAGCCCCTTACAAACCCTGTTAAAATAAACCCTGAGTTTATTCTAGCCCTCACCAAACCTGTCCCGTTTCCTCCCCTGACCTTTGCCAGGTACAAAGCTGCTGTGTTCAGGTCGGGATCTGCATCCTGCTGTGGTTCTTAGGGGTGAGTGGCCTTGGCCAGGGACACTCCTGGTGACTGTGGGTGGCACTGCCACCACAGGCCCTTCCTGGGGCCCTGTGCCCCGAGGAGCCAGGGCGCCGCTGCTCTGGGGTCCTGCAGCCCTATCCTGGATATTTGCTGATAATTTGGTGTTTTCAGCTCTCTCAGCTCCTTCTGGCACCTCCTTTTGGTGGTGCTGGTGCAGGCTGGGCAGGGGGATGAGGGCAGTGGGAGTCTCTGCTCCCGAGGAACAAGGGAGGGAACCCCTCAAGCTGTGCCAGAGGAGGGTCAGCCTGGAGATTAGGGGCAATTCCTTCATGGAAAGGGCTGTCCAGGTGAGCCTCCCTCTCTGCAGACTCACCTGGAGGGATTTAAAGCCGTGTGCATGTGGCACTTGGGGACATGGGGCAGTGGTGGCCTTGGCAGCGCTGGGGAAGGATTCCACTGGAGGATCCTGGAGGGATTTGGGGTTCCTCCCGCTGGTTCTGGGGTTCCTCCGGGGATAACCTGGGCGGCACAAGCCCGGGCGCTGTCCCCGGCCGTGTCCCTCCGTGCTGCGGTGTCCAGCTGGCACCTGCCGACCCGCACAGGAACTGCACGGGCAGCTCGGGAGATGCCGGGAGACCCGGGAGATGCGCTGCCATGCGGGACACGGGAGCGCCGCTGCTGTCCCCAGCAATGCGGGGCCGCTGACCCCGCTCGGGGCTGGAGCAGGGATGCTTTGGATCTGCTGTATGTGCCTCTCACAGCTCGGATTCCCCCAATCCACTAAGAAGCTATTTTATTTATTTAAATTTATTTTAATATATTATTTAATTTAATTTAAATACTCTATTATTTTATTATATTTTATTATATTTTAATATTCTATTTTATTTATTTTAGTATTTAATTATGTCAATATTTATGTTAATGTTTTGTTTTCTTTTTAGTTTAGTTTTAGTTTATTTCATTTTATTATTTTAATATTTATTTTAATATTTTATTTTAATATTTCATTTTCTTTTTTGATCTTGGTTTGTTTCGTTTATTTTGGTTTATTTCGAGCCCCGGTACCAGTCCAGTTCGGCGTTCGCGTTTCCGTCGGTATGTCCCCGCGCGGCCGCCGTGGTTGTGAGGCCGTTGCCATGGTGGCGGCGCGCGCGCGGCGCTGCGGGGCGGGAAGCGCGGGCCCGGCGCGGCCATGGCGGCGGACGAGCTGTACCTGGAGAACATCGACGAGTTCGTCACCGACCACAACCGCGTCGTGAGTGCCGCCGGGCCCGCTGCTGCCCGCCCGCCGCCTGCTCCCGCTTCCCCGGTTCCCCCTGCCCGCTGCTCCCCCCGCGGCCTGCTCCCCGCGCCGCCTCCCCTGCCCCGCTGCCTCCTTTCCCACCCGCTGCCTTCCGCTGCCCCTTCCCTTTCCTCCTCTTCTCTCTCCTTCCCTTTTCCTTCTCCTCTTTCCCCTTTCCTTCTCCTCCTTCCCTTTCCTTCTTCCTCATTCCTTCTCTCCTTCACCTTCCCTTTCCTTCTCGCCTCTTTGCATTCACACTTCTCTTCTTTCTCCCCCTTTTCCTCCTCCTTTCCCCTTCCTTCTTCCTCTTCCTCCTCACTTCCCTCTCCCTTCTCCCCTCTCTTCCTCCTCTCCCCCTGTCTTCCCTTTCTCTACCCCCCTTCTTTAACCGGTTTTCTGCATGGGTTTGTTCCTTTCCAAGTTTTTCAAAAATTCATTTGGAAATGAAATGAATAATGAAACGAAATTGAAATGAAATTGAAATGGGTTTTGCCCAGAAAGTGGTGTGGCCAAGTTGGTGCAACTTGCCTGACAATGTGAACGTTCCCAGCCTGTGGCTTTGTGGCTTGCTCCAGGAACAATGTAGACAAACAAGAATTGAATTGTTGTGTTTCCAGCCCGGAGCCTGGGGCGTGGTTTGAAGGGCAGAGCAGGTGTCAGGGATGTACCTGCTCAGAATGGCAGGGCTGGGACTGCAGCCCTGACATCCCGAGGTTGGCACGGTGGTGTTCCAGGCCAGGAGAGGGGCAGAAATCCCTCCCACACCTTTTGGGACAATTCACAGTGCTCGGTGAGGCACGGGTGTCCACGGGCTCTCACTCCTGCCGTGGAAGGGAGGGGTGTCTCAGGATTTCTGATCAAACTGACAGGCCAAGGTTTCCTCTCTGAAGTGCTTTTTGGGTTTTTTCCTTCTCCAGGTGACCTACAAATGGCTGAGCTACACGCTGGGCGTCCACGTGAACCAGGCCAAACAGTAGGTGTCCCTGCATGCCCAGAGCCTGCCCAGTTCCTGTCAGTGCCGTGCTCATTCCTGCTCCCATCCCCTTAAAATATCCCTCTGGAGAGCGTTACCAGCCCTGCCTGGCCTCTCAGCCCTGTCACTCCCTGTGCCTGCCTGCCCTGCTGGGCAGGGGTGCACCAGAGAGTCCCCAGTTCCTCCCTCAGGGGCTGCAGGAATGCCTTTCTGGAGGAGAGGCTTGGGAACAAACTGCCCGGGGGCTGTGGGATCCACTGTTATATACTGGTAAATGTATTTCTATAATGAAGAATACATTATTATATGTATTATATTTATTATGTTATAAAATAGATAATATATAAAATAATATATGTTACATATGTAATAGATAATATATATTATATATTATATGTATTATATACTATTAAATGCATTTTAATACTAAAATACATGCTATGTGTTTTTATATATACAATATATAAAATATATATTATATATAATATATTATTTTATATATGTAATATATAAAATTATGTATTATATGTATTGTTATATGTAACATTATAGCAGGAGTCCTAGTAGAATATCTGTATTGTATTAAGTGGCCTTGCCCTGACCCTAGTTGTTCTAGATGGGCTGCAGCTGTGATGTCCTTAATTGGGTGGCAGCTGTGGCTAATTAAGATAATTGGGATAAAAGGGGTGGGCTGGCTGGTTAGGGAGAGCCTTGGAGGAGCCCTGGTGAAGAAGCAGGAACAATACTGCTGTGAAGAGCTGTGTGAGAAAACCACCTAGAAGGTATGGGACTCTAGAAATGTGATAATAACAATATATACCATTAAATGTGTTTTTATACTAAAATACGTTATTATATATAATAGGTATTAATTTATATATGTAATATATAATATATGTAATATATATTTTATGTATTGTGTATTATATGTATCATATACTAGTTAATGTATTTTTATACTAAAATACATTATTATATCTATTATATATAATATTATATATCACACATATAATATTGTATATTATAGAAAATATTTAAAATAAATTATATTATACTAATTACATTACATTATAGGTGTTATATGCTGTTAAATGAATTTGCCCTTTGGTTTCTGTAGTTGTTGGACTGGGGTTCTCCACAGTGGCAGAGGAGCAAGGGTCTCAGAAAATTACCCCTGAGGAAATTGAATTAATTTAAATTAATCCTGAGGAAACGGTGTCCCTGTTGTCAGGTGTGCTGAGGAAGCTCAGTGAATCCTGAGGAAACGGTGTCCCTGTTGTCAGGTGTCCTGAGGAAGCTCAGTGAATCCTGAGGAAATGGTGTCCCTGTTGTTGGGTGTCCCTGCCAGGCTGGCTCTCAGTGTGGCAGTCCCTCCCTGGCAGGGCTGCAGGCTCTCTCCCCTCCTCTGTGGCTGACCCTGGTTTCTTTTGTGCAGGATGCTCTACGATTACGTGGAGAGGAAGTGCAGGGAGAACTCGGGGGCTCAGCTGCACGTCACCTACCTGGTGGCAGGAAACCTCCTCCAGAATGGACACGTTGTGAGTGCTTCCCCTCTCTCTGGGAGCCTCTGCTGTGGTGTCTCCCGCCTCTCTCTGTGCTCCTGGGCTCAGAGCTGCACTGGCTCCTGGGCAGGGACAGAGGAGGCTCAGGGTCTGTCCCAGCAGGCGGAAGGATCAGCTGCCATGGTTTGGGAGCTCAGTGCTGGATAACACCCCAGGGTTCCTCACTAACTCTCTCAGATGCTGCCAGCACCCAGGCCCGTGCCCTCGCTGCTGTTGTGCAGCAAAGATAGATCACACAGCCTTGTGCAGGGGCCCTTCTGAGGTCAGCTCAGCCACCTGCCAGGGTCTGTGTGGCCTGGGGGTGCCTGAGGGGGGCTTGGAGGGACAGCCCAAGTGGCAGGGAATGATAACCAACAGAGCAGCACACCTACAGCTCAAGCTCTCTTGTTAATTAAACCAGCTTTCTAGTCCTGGTGAGCAAAACAAACAGGAATTTATTAGCAGCATTGTACATTTAAAGTGCTTCAACTGATTAAGTAAAGGAATTGCTGCTTAGTGCATTTAGCTTGTCAGATTTTCAGGGATGTCAGCTAAAACTTCAGGCAGATAACCCTGAAGCTTTTAAAAGAAGATAGGAAAATTCAGTGTCTGTTCCCCTTTGCCCACAGACAAATTTAAGAGCCAAACACTAAATGCCTTTGACGTCCCACTAAGTGTTTTTAAATACCTATTACAAATATCTATTATAATATGATCCAGTCTTTTTTTAGGAATAGTAAATCTCAGGGTGTCAGGGTGATGGAATGTTTCAAGTCGCACAGGCAGTGTCACATTTACAGCCCAAGTTTAAGAGATTTTCCCCTATTTCTTTTGAAAATAAAAAATCTCTTGGCTCACTAGAACTGGCCAGGGGACTGCCAACGTGTACTGTTATATTTAATGTACCTGAAACAAACAGGTGACTTCTGAGATAGGCACAAATAACTTTGTTCACTGTGTCTTAGCAGCTTGTGAGTTTTTAAAATAATATCACAGTGTCACTGGATGGTTTGGGTTGGTGCAGGCAGGGAGTCTTCCACCAAGGGGAATTATATGAAGGTGACTTTTGTCCCCCATTATTTTCAGATGTGCTGGGAGAGCCCTGCACTGCTGCCTGCTGGCAGTAGGTGTAGCCGGAATGCTGCGGATGCAGCTGAAGCACTCCTGCAGGGAGAGCTGTGGAAATCCCTCTGGAGTGCTCCCCTTAACACTGCACGTTCTTTCTTTGCTGCTTTCTGCACCCAGGGGCCAATCTTTGGTTATCCTTTTACCTGCCTGTGTGTTTTCTTGCCACTTGGTGTTCTACTGCCTAATTAAAGCAACTTTTTAATCCTGGTGAACAAAGAAACTTTCACTTACAGTATTTTATATTTACAGTGCTTCAGCTGATTAAGCAAAAGAATTGCTGCTAAATGCATTTAGCTTGTCAGATTTTCAGAAATGTCAGCTAAAACTTCAGGCAGATACCCCAGAGGTTTTTAAAAGAAGATAAAATTCAGTGTCTGTTCCCCTTTGCCCACAGATAAATTTAAGAGCCAAACACTAAATGCCTTTGACATCCCACTGAGTGTTTTTAAATATCTATTACAATAAATTACAAATATCTATTACGATATGATCCAGCCTTCTTTTAGTAATAGTAAATCTCAGGGTGTCCTGGCTTTTATTTGTAGATTGGGGGAAAAAAAGCCAAAAAAAACTTTTTTATTTTTTTCTCCTAAATAATAAACTGGTTCACATGCATGGAATATTGTCTTTTAATCCCCAAATCTGCCTGAAATGGAAGGTAATTGTTTATTGCATTAATTCTGTTTAGTGGGATGTATTTAACTACAGCTGCAGAGGCAGTGTCATGTTTATAGCCTGAATTTAGCAGGATTTTCCCTGATTTCAGACAGGTCCATGGTATCTGTTTAGCACAGAATTAGTGGGGGGGTTTTTAGTCTGTCTCTCTGGATCCTCCTGGTATTAACCACAGCCTGTTAGATGTCCTGGAGAGGTGTAGACCCTAAAGACTGGCCAGAGAGCACATTTGAGAGCTTTAAAAACTGATGAGTGTTTAAAGGCATTGCCACTGTTCTGTGCTACAATAATCATTAGGCTTTGCTATTTAATAACTGTAAGTAGCAATCTTGCATACAAGCTCAGGTTTAAAGAGGTTTTGTGTTTCTTTTTTGCAGTGCCACAAGGTTGCAGTAGTGAGGGAGGATGAACTGGAAGGTAAGCAGGCTGGCAAAGTCTTGTGGCTTTAACTTTTTTCTTTGAAAGAACAGCAAAATGAGCAAAGCTGAGAACTTGCCATCTGCATGTAAATGCCCAGCCAGGCTCTTGGGGTCAGGTGTGTACTTTTTGTACCAGCTGTTTCTCAGAATTTGGAGTGTCTGAGCCAGCAGCTGAATGCCTTCAGGTTGTGAATTGAGTCTGATTTTTTTTGTTTTTTTTTTGTCAGTGGTTCTTTTCCACCTCCCTGCCACTGACAGCAGGGAGACAGCAATGCACCAGTAGTGTCTCAGAACAACTGGGAGCCTTCAGGCCCCCAAGAGTGCTGGAACTGGTAATTGTGGTTATTGATTCAATGCAATTGCAGTCTTTGCTCCGAGTCCCATGGGTGTTAAGACCTTCTCATAGAACATTTATTTCACTTTTGTGAGTGCAAGGTGGAAAAACCCCCATTGCAACACTGCTGAGTGCACTGTCGTCTCACCATCTTTCTGGTCCTGCTGATGAAATCTTACCCACAGAACTGAAACGCAGCTTCAGGCTCTTCATCACTTTCAAATAACATCTTTGGCACTTGAGAGCACGCTGTGGTATTTGTGACCTTCAGGATGTGAGCTCATGACCTCACTTTGTTTGAAGGACTTGCGTTGTTGGAAATTTGAAGTGGATTTCTAGCTCAGGCCCTTTGCCTCCGAGTAGGAGATTGTCAGGCAGGGCAGCTACTCTGTGTCATGTTTGTTGAGTTATGTGTGCTGTGTAACACTGTTTTGCTGTGGAGGAAAGGGTTGCTCATGGTTTTTGTATTGGAAGGCAGGCCAAAGGCATGACTTATATTTGGAAGAGGCTGAGATTTTTGATGGGAGTAGGGCTGCATAGTCTAGGACTGGCCCCAAGAAATGATTACTGTGTGTATTTTTACAGTGCCTAGAAGCTCAGCCTCAGACCAGGACTCTGTGGAAAGAACAATATAAGCAATGAACAAAGAATTCCTGAAAGCCAACCCTAGTCTCAAGGGGTCTGAGTAACACAAAAGGGAGAAAGTTTTCATTCTGGGGGTGGCACTGTGGTGCTGGACACAGCCCCAGGGGCAGAGAGCAGTTACCAGCTACCTTCTGCCTCAGCTTTAGGTACTCCCTCAGCTGTTGTGCATCCCAAGAACTGGATGTTTGGAAGGCAAACACAGAGAGATCCCTCCTAAGCCCAAGAGTGTGTAGTGGAAAACATGACAGGCTTGTGGGGTTTGCTGCCTTGAATTCCTCATTAGTGAGTGCTGGGAGGTGTGGCTGGACCTTTTTGTGTTCATGTTTTGCTGTCAAGTAGTCTGTCAGTCTTGCTGGGTGTGCTAACAGAGGGCTTTCTTTCTCTCTTTTCCCCAGCAATGAAGTCCAAGCTGTCCACAATTGCCAGTGTGCACGTGTACAGCATCCAGAAGGCCCTGCTCAAGGACAGCTCCCCCCTCTACAACACTGACTACGACATCGTCAAAGCAAACCTGCAGCACTGCAGCAAGTGAGTGACTCCTGCCTCCTTTGCCTTCTGAAGCACTTCCAGGCTCCACTTCAGTGCTCACTAGATAGGCCTGGACTTGTAGAGAGCTGGGAAAAGATATCCTCAGAGTCCTGCCAGAGCAGTGCCCAAAGAGCTCATTGTGTGGCTGTTGTGTAAATGAGCCAAATGTTGGTTCACTTGGTCCTTACTCTGACAAGGGGGCTGTTCCAGTACCTGGCTTGTCTGATGGCTGGAAACGTTTCTCTTTCCCAGGCCACACTTAATCATGGCCATTTTAATCCAGTTCTCAGCCACACAGGAAGAGAAAATCAAAACAGGCTGATAAAACCATGAATGATGTGCTCTGCAAAGCATTTACAGGAGTTTGCTTTCTGTTTTGTGAAACTGTGTTCTCATCTTCTGGACTCGTCCAGTTCTCTGAAGGTGTCTCACAGGAGCTCCTCCTCCAGGAGCTGGGCTTTGGTCTCTGTGGGTTCATTGCTGCTCAGAGTAGGCTGTGATCTCTGGGATGTAGGAGGAGCACACAGAGCAGTCGGGCAGCAGCAGTGTCCTTCCTGGTGGAGCTGGAGCAGAGCTGGGAGGGATGCAGCCCCCAGGAGTCCCTGGCTCCCTCCTGAGCAGCTGCAGCTTCTCACTTGTGTGCTGTTCCCACCAAGACAGCTTCAGCTTGAAGTCATGGGGATGCATGGTGCCATGACCAATCTGGTTTGAAGGGGATGCCTGAAGGGTGTGTCATAGCAAGAGTATAGAATCTGAGAGGAGCAATGTGGCCCTGTCCAAAGTGTTGACAAGAGAGTGGCAGAGAAAGGAGGAGCTGTGTGTTTGGGTGGGTGCCCTGGAAGGAGCTGGGTGATCCCACTCAGCACAGCCACGTGCCCTGGGTGTGCCTGCCGTTGTTCCACTCTGTTCACTCTTAGGCAGCACTGTGATCCTTGTGCCTTAGGGACGCTTGTATCCTCTGGGATTTAAACATCCAGGAGGGTTAGATAATCCAGGCTCTGACACAGCTCTCTGAGGCCTGCCTGTAAATCCAGCTTTGAAACAGGATTTCCCAAGGAAAGTAAGAAGTGCACCTTCTTCATTTGTGACCTGGCTGAAGCAAGTACAGGTTGATCCCATTCCCCCTCTCTTGCCAGCTGCGTGGATTGTCTGTGACACTTGGGAAAAGATTCCTGCAGGACCTGCAAAAGCCAGAGGTTTGATTGTGTGAGGTTTGTAGTAAACAGAACCGCCCTGTCTGTGCAGATATTTCACAGCTCTGGGACAGGGATCTTTGTTCTCCTCTGGGTTTCTGTGGGACCTGCTTTGCAGTGAAGACAGTGGAGGTGGTTAGATGCACTAACACCAATATCTGGGTTTAATGCCTGTTGGCACTGCCAGCTTCCCAAACAGAAGCAGCTCCTTGTTTGCAGAGCATAGTCCAAGTACTGCCTGTTTTTTCAGTGGTTATTTAGTGAATTTTGGGTCAAGCCCATAAAGGTATAGTCACTCAGCAGCATCAGGGCAAGCTGACTGGGAAATAGGGGAAGGTTAGCTGAGCTCTGCTGCGCATCAACGTAACCATTGACAATATTATTTGTGACAATGTTATGTATTGGAGGGTTGGTGGTGTTTAGAGTAGGAGCTCACACTGCCCTGAGAGCTGTATTATTCACCATGTTGAAAACAGATTGAAAGTGTAAAGGAGAGTAGGATTATTTTTCTTCAATGTCTGTTTTCCTTCCTTTAAAGGTTTGAATGTCAGAAGGTTGCTGCTGCAGCCTGGGAGTGCTGTGGAGATGGTGTTGTTTGTTCATACAGATCCGGATGGGAGTAGAAGTGGACTGTGCATGTGAGCAGCTAGTGCTGAGGCACAGAATTGAACTGGCAGAGAGAAGGCTGCTTTATTTCTTAGGCAAATGAAAATATGCTGTGTAATTCAGTGGGCTGGGAGGCGTGAGCTGGGCTCTTTTGTGGCATTTCTGTGGGAAATCTGGAAAGCGTCGCCTGTGATTTGCACAGTGGGGAGCAGAGTTCAGCTATTTTTGGGAGCTGCTATTCCTGACTGTCAGTGAGCTGTGCTGTAACTGAGTATGTCATTTATTTCTTGTGTCTCCACATCCCCAAACAATCAAGTTTCAGACCATTATAATCCAGGCTGCTTCTCACTCTCAGGGATTACTTGGAAATGACTTAGTGGAGTTAAATCGGAATGTCGTGGATGTTTTCTGAGCCATTTCAATTGTTCAGTTTCAGCTGGGGTTTGCCTACCTGGCCGAGTGGGGCCGCTTGTGGCAGCAGCTGTGGGCTTTGTCAGAGCATCAGAAAGTTATAAATGTTTTAGATCCTCACTCAGCCATGCAACTTCTGCCACAGGCTTTAGAGAGTGTAACCCATTTAGGAATAAAATGCAGCCTGCTCCTTGTCCAGCCTGGGTGTGGAGAGGGCCTTTACCCCCCAGGAAAGCTGCACAGTTTGTTTGACACATGAATGCTGTGACTCTTGCTGACAGGTTCAGCTGATGTTTTCATCAGAGGTCTCTTGCAGTGTGCCAGCCCTCCTTTCTTGTCCCACGCACAGATTCAATTGCTCCTTTTTCCATAACAGGAGCGTGCAGGCCCGGAGGGGCACTGGCACTGCAGGAGGGGGGAAGCTGAGGTGAGCACCCAGAGCTGAGGAGGCTAATGGGGTTTTTCCATCCATCCCACAGGTTCAGTGCCATCCAGTGCGCCGCCGCCGTGCCCAGGACGCCGCCCGAGCCCCCGCGAGCGCCGGCGCCCGCGCAGAGCCCCCCGAGGCACAGGGACCCCGATGGCACCAGCACCCTCAATGGCCACGGGCCCCGGGCTGCCAAGCCCCCTCCCCAGCAGCAGAAAGGCATCATGGGCATGTTTGCAGCCAAAGCAGCGGCCAAGGCCCAGGACACGGCCAGGGAGGCCAAGGCAGAGGCCAAGGAGGCCCCAGGTGTAAGTTACCTCAGCCCCCGGTTCACGGTGTTAACCATCTGTCACACAGTGCCTCAGCGAGCTCAGCCACCCCTGCCCTGCTCCTGCTGCCAGGCACACCTCCACTGGGAGTGTTTAACTGTCACCTGGGCAAAAAGCCCTCGTGCCACACTCCGGGTGTCTCCACAGAAGAGAATTTGCCATGGCTTTGACGTTCCCAATGAGCTGGATCTCAGGCAGCATAGCTACAATTGCTCTGCTGTCTCCAGCTATCCCAATGTACACACCAGCTGAGGATCTTGCTCTCTCCATTGTGCTTAAAAGGATTTGTTTTGAGCAATAAGTGAAACCTGAGAAGCCCAGGTCTTAAAAGTATCAAGGTGTTTAAACTTGGTGGGTGAGGGAAGTTTCGGAGCTTGACCTGTGCAAGACTAAATTGTTTATCTTGTGGACTGCTGCTTTTCCAGGATAGGATTATGTTTTCATTTTAATTAGTGTAATTGTTTTTCAAGTGATGTGGCCAGAAAAATGGGCGTTAAAATGGTAACACTCCCTGTGGATGGTTTGGCCTTTTCATAACTGGGAAGGTTTGGGTTCCTTTCTCTGGTTTTTATAGGGAGTTAAGAACTGGGGAAATGTGTGGTGTTTTGGGAACTTTAGTGTCTGGTTACCATTTATTTACATGAAAATAAGCTGGATTAGAGGCTGTACTTTCTTAGGTGGTGTGGGTTGATTTCTCACTGTGGTGGTTGCATTGGTGCAACAGAGCAGTGATGTTTCCTTGCAAACAGCCTACGTGCCAGAGGAGCTGGATCCTGGTTGGCCAATCCCTCTTCTTTCCTCTGTTGGCTGCTGTGAACTGAGGCACTGATGGTTTGCAACCAGAGCAGTTCTTTCCTGGGAGCTGAGCCTGGTCCCAAGCATTATTTCAAGTCAGATCTGAGGGCCTGGCTAAGGAGTCCTTAGGAACTCACTGTGCCCCCTTTGATGGCTAGTGAATATCTTCAAACTGTCCAAAACAGAGTTTGCTAAATCTGCTGAAATCTAAAGCAGTGGGAACAAATGCTCTCTATTATTTTGCTGTGCACCTTGAGGGCTGGGAGCAATTCCTGTGCTTATTCCTTTCTTTGCTTCCAGGTGTCTGCAACAAGCAGCAAGCCACTAACAAAGAACAGCATCATGAACAACTTCTTTGGAAAAGCTGCTATGAGTAAGTGCTTTTCTGTTTTCAGAGGCCATCATGGTCAGGGAACAGCCTGTTGTAGTTCCAAAAACAAACACATGAAAAAAAACCAAACCTGAGGATTATTTGAAGTATCTGTTCTTTTTTTTCAATTATACTTTGAGCTGGATATAAATTTGAAAATACTAAGTAGAATCAAATGTTTTGTACTAGAGCCATGATGGGAGAAAGATACGGAAAGGAGCAGAACTCTTCCTCCCCATCCCCACTCTACCAAGCTCATTGGATTTTCTTTATATCCCCTCTTTCCTAATAGTTTTCTATACTTTCTCCTGCTCTTCTGCACTCAAAGGGGTTAATGTTTTAGCACACAGCTTTTAAAGCAAAAATTAAGGGTTTTCAGTGGAATTTCTCAGACAAAAAGCTTGCTGGAGGGAGATCAATTAACATGACATATTTGAGCAGACTAACCCAGGAAGGATTTTTAGTGCAGAAGAAATCTGATTTAAAGTGAGTTCTCCTGGCTGGAAGACCAGCTATGGGTGAGATGTTTGCCAAAAGCTGTTTTGCAGGGCATGTTAATGGTGCTTGCTTTTCATCACACAGCACTGAGGAGCCCATTGTTAGTTTTAGGGTTAATTTCTTTCCTAAAAGCTGAAGGACTGATGCATGGAGAATAAAACTGAGGGGTGGCCTGTCTCTTTGAGCAGAGGTTTGGACTAGGTGGCCTCTGCAGGTCCCTTCTGAATTACCCAAGTCAAAGGAAATGATGCTGGAGCTTTTAAATACTGGAATATTGGAAAAGGACTGTGGGACCTCCTTCAAAGATTCCCTTATAGCAGAGAGCACAAGAGGCTTCACAGAGGAGTTTTGGGAGAGAGTAAACAGCACAGTTCACTTTGTAAGACATCTGTCAGAGCTTGCAGGGGACAGTTCCAGCACTGAGCAGACAAGGCACAGCCCTGCTGGGACTCTTTGGTCCCTGTTTTGGTGAGACTGGGGGAGCTGAGGGCACTCTCAGCCCCAGGACAATCACTGCAGTTAACTGGAGTAAATTCTGAAGGTCTGAGGAGAGCCCTAGGCCCAAGCACACAGAACCCAAAGAGGCATGGCAAAGGTGACCCAGTGGTGATGGGGAACGCTTTGGGGATGCCCTTCCATCATTCCCAGAGGGTTCCCTTCTCTGCGGAGTCCTGTCAGGGAGCTCACAGAGGAAACCTGTGGGGTGGCTGCAGAGAAGGAGCAGACTGAGCAGAACTGGAAATGATTATGTGTATGGAGCAGAGGGTGGGATTCCAGCAGAAAGATTTATTCCCTATGTGCATGTCTCTCCTGGCTTCAAAGGTTCCACCCGTGCCGGAAAGTCCTGGGTTAACAGCGCTGGGGTCCTTGGTTGATGATAAATAAGGGAGCTGTCGTTGCAGTGCTGTTGCCCCTGCCTAGGGAAGCAGCCAGCCTGTTTGCCAGCACTCCCAGAAAGGCACTGGCACCATGTTGGGGCCCTCCCAGCAGCCTCTCCTGCCACTGCCTCCCCATCCTCCTCCAGAGAGTTTGAACTGCTGCAGCACACATGGTGGCTTGACATCAGGAGCAGCAGAACCATGGAAAATCACCTAGAAATTAAAGCATGCCCTTCTTTTTCCCATGTCTGGTACAGCTTGGCCAGTCCAGATCCCTGGATACACGATGGGTAGTGCTGGCTCTAGCCTTGGTGCACAGAGCTAGCCAGCTGCTTTGTAAGCTGTCATTCAGACTGAATGCCCAGTGTTTGTTCTTTTTGAATGGTTTGTTCACAGATAAACTCAAAGCCAACTCTGTGCCTGAGCAGCCAAAGGAGGAGAAAGAAGCAGTGAAGCCTTCAGTTGCTGTAGCAGAACCAGAGTCATCTCCCAGCACTGTAGCAGAGAAACCTGGGAAGAAAACAGAGTCTGCCAGAATTCAGCAAAAGGACAAGAAAAGGTGGGTCTGCCCTCAGGGTCCCTTTTTGTGTCCCCAGCTTGGGGACAGCCTGCATGGAGCTGGCTGGTCATACACTGCCGGCTCACCTCCTGTTTCCATCTACTAAACTGTGTTAAACCTGGCTAAATTCATCTGTCAGGGTTCTCTCCTGGTGTTCCTTTTCCAGTTGGTGCTGTGGGTGCCTCAGGGCCGCGGGTGCCATGGCACATGGGAAGGGACAGGGCCCGGCTGCCCTCCGTGGGAGGGGATGGCTCTCCACGAGACAGCCTCCCACTGAGCAGCCTGGGAGAGACCCTGCAGGCAGCCTGGGGAGGGCTGGCAGGGACACCTGTCCTGCAGGGAAGGTGGGACATTCCCCAGCCTCTATGTACACAGCTTGCAGCACAAAGTTGTGCTTGTTGATCTCCAAAGCTCATGTGGGGCTGCTTTCAATGCCACGGGTTTACTTTGGGCTGAGGCTCCAAGTTAATTTTAAGCTCAGCCCTTTGTGTTTAATCCAACCCAAACTGACAGAGACAAAGAATCACTACAGTCTGATGGCTCTCTGGTGGCCTATGAGTAATTAATTGGTGGTCTCAATCCATTTCTAAGGGAATAGGTAAGCACGCCACCCAGCCCACCATGGCAGCTAGCACTAACTGCTTGTCTTAGTGATAGTCTTGTCCCAGAAGCCAAGGGCCTGGAGGTGTTGGCAGCCTGGAGCTGGGAAGGCCACTTGGGCTGTCCCAGCTCTTGGAGGATACGTGGGCCTTTAGCCTCCAGGCTTGTTCGTCTGACACGTCTGGCCAACAGTAAAAAGAAAGAAGCTATTTTATTTTTCCAGTAGTCTTTAAAAATGGCTCCAGGATTCTGAGACACTACCTCATAGTCAGTCAGTGGCAAGCAGTCTGTCAAAAGAGCTTCTGAGTGATGCTTTTGGGGACACTGGGAGCCTGAGCTCAAGAGACAAGATCAGAATTAGGCCCTTGCCAGGCTGCTGTGGCCAAGCGAGGTGAGGCACTGGGCTGAACTGCAGAGGGGCTGAAGAAATCCTCCTTGTTTTGGAGAGCTGCATGTGGGGAAGGATGGGAGGCCTGCAGAGGCTCGGCCACCTATGCCTGGCTGTGCAGTGGGTGTGCAGCGTTCAGCTCAGTGTACAGTGTGGAGTTCAGAGCATGTGATGCTCAGGCTTTTAAGAGGCATTTGATTTGCTTCCATGAGGAATGTGCTTGTCCAAGTGCTCATGATGCTTTCATGCACACATGAAAGACGATGGGTGTTCATTCCCTTTCTTTTCCCTTTGCTTTTTGTGGCAGTAAAATGAAGAGAGCAGATAGGTCGGATGACGAGGAGGAAAGGGATCCTGAAAATGTCAAGAAAAAGAGGAAGCGAATCAAACAGCTTGTATCTGACAGCAGTGATGAGGAAGGTAAGAAGATCTGTAAACAATCAGGCATGTAGGTCAGGGTTCTGATTTCCAGAACATGACTCTCCAAATCCCTTGGTCAGTGATTGAGGGAATAGTTTAAAGGACTGAAGACCGTGGAAATGGCTGTAGCCTGAGCCTTCTGTTTATCTTTGTGCTGCAAGCACTTGGGCACGGAGTTGAGATGTCTTAAAACAAAGATTCAGTCTTTGTTTGAGCTTAGCTCAGACCTGGCTGTCTCCTCACCAAGTGTGCTGCCAGTGCCCCTGTGTGGGAAGGAGGTTCCCAAATCTCTTGTGAAAGATAGCGCTCCTTCCAGAACCATAGGGCTGTCAGAGGAGCTCATGTGGGGAGGGAACACTCACCAGTGGCCTCCCTCTCCCCACAGGGTCAGTTTGAGTGTCTTTATTCTGCCTGTTCATAGAAAGGGTTTGGAAGACAGTGTTGGAAGCAAGACATGCAGAAAGAGAAGGGATAATAGGGAATTTGGAGGCAAAGCACTTGAGCCATATCTGATGAGACTGTGTGTCTCCCTGCTGGTGTGACAGGAGTGGGGTGCCCAGAACTCTGCAAGATTTGGGCTCATAATGAGGAGCAGCAGGGCTGGATCCCAAAGGATTTGGATAATTGAGGTGACAAATGCTGTTGAATATAGATATCTAGGAAATAAACTGGAATTGAGCTCGGGAGTATGTGCTAAGTGGAACAGTAATCCAGCAAGCTGCTCAGGAAAGGAACTTGGGGATCATTACAGAGTAATTGAAACCACCAGTTTGGTGTAGACCTCCAGTGAAAGAAGGTGAAGCAGCAAATGGGGTGTGCTGGTGCGGAGGTGGAGTCCCTGGAGTAGCCAAAGCTGGTTCCTCATTTAGTGTGCCTGGCACATGGGCAGCAGCCAGGACATCAGGAAAATCTGCAGTGCCAGGGAGAGGTGCCTGCTGTTGGTACCATGCAGTATCCATGCCACCTCTAGGCCTGTTTTCATGGTTCCCCTGCTGCCCACATAATTGCAAATCATCTTTTTCGTTAAGTATGTATCACTTCTTAGACTATTCCACAGCATGATAAATCTCTCAGGAAGCTGTTCTTGTGATCAGCCTTAATTCCATCACATTTCAATGTGGCTTAAAATATATATATATACATATATGTCCACACTTTTTGGTACTTATTTCTTTAAATGTTTGTCTTTCCATTTCCTCATCACTCCCCTGCTGACAAGCTGAGCTGTTTAGCTGTGAGGAGGGAATTTTGAAATCAGCCCATGCTTGCCTGGCTGGAATCTCTCAGCTCATCCCCATCCTGTGAGGTCAGGCAGGAGTTTGGAATGTTGGAACTCTCTGGTCTCCCATGGGACACCAGATCAGCACATGTTTAGCAATTAATGCCTTTGAGTGGGATGCCTCCTGGTCTCATGTATTCCAAGGTTTACATTCTCTTTAGTGACCAGAGATGGGACCTGAGGGAAGGGCTGGAGCTGTGTCAGAGCAGGTTTAGGTTGGATGTTAGGGAAAAGTTCTTCCCTGAGAGGGTGGTGAGGCACTGGGGAGGTTTTTTGTCACTGCTCTTGCTGCCCCTGCATCAGAACCCTCTTTATTCTTTATTTCTTTGTGCTATGCATTAGAATTGTAAATTTATGAAAATTACAGCTCATGTATATAAATTTGGATATCACTCAGTTTGCCCTTTGAAAAGAGAAAATAAGAATTGAGAGAACCCAGCCCCTTGGTCCTGCTGCTTGCCCTTCTAAATCCAACCAGAGATTTGAATTGTTTGGAATATTTTTAATGAGACCAAACTGGTAATATTATATTGAGTACAGAATAAGACAGACTGTGAGTTGGATGAAAAAAAAAAATTATATATGTATTCAGCAACTGGGCTTGAAGAGCATCTGTGCTTGGAAAGGTTGGAAACAGGTTTCTCCAGAGAACAGGGGCAACTGGAATCAGCAACACCAGAGAGCACAAGGGGCCTGGAGTGACAGGCACACTTAGCAAGGTTCTGTGGGTGTGAAACTCAGCCTGCATGGCTGAGTGAAGCACTTAGGGGCAATTCCATGTCAGGCCAGGTCTTCTGCCTAGTCCTGTGTTAGTCTGTACTAAAAGCAGCCCTGAATGAGCTCTCCTTACAGCAGCATCAGCACATGGTACCACGCTGGAAACACACAGAGGGCATAAGGCACAATCCTCTCCATTTAAATGATTTTTCATTAAAAAGTTATATTGGTACGAGGGTTCCTTAGTCACTGCAGGTTGTTTTGCTTCCAGTGCCAGAACAAACTCCACAAATGCTCCCACAGAGGACAGGAGGTTTGGCAGCCTCAGCTGTACCAACACAGGCAGCGTTTCTCAGTGTTGACAAGTGTTTTACAGCCACTTTGGAGGGTGATTTCAGTGGCACTGTGACCTACAAACTCCCTGGGTTTTGGAGAGCCGCAGCACCAGCACTAAAGCTTCTCACAGTTTTTCCAGGCAGGGTCAGAGCAGACTGAACAAAGCCAGGATTTACATCTTTGGTCCATCCAGTTGCCCAACTTGTATCTATTTCATGCAGCTGTTGCTGTTGAGCAAACTGTGGGCAGCAGCTAGTGGTTGACTCAGGAGTTATCACATGTCAGAGGGCTGTGTTGGCTAGAAGAGGATAATAAAGCAATAAACGAGCTTGATAGTAGTCCTAAACACTCTGACGTGAGGAGAAGGCCTTCTGCCTGCCAAAAGCTGGGGAAATGGTTTGAAGGAAGCTGAAAAAAGCCCAGATTTCCCCCAAGGAGTCTAGTGGAGCTGGCCCACTGACAATGCCTTCAGCGGCCCCTGCTTGAGCACGGCAGAGGCTTTTCAGCAGGCTGGGTTTAGCTTGTCCTCTCCCAAAGATGCTTGCAAAGGGCAGAGGCCAGGCTGGGCAGTCTGGGGAGCGTGCGTGTGAGATTGGGATGGGCACAGAGCCCAGGGTCTGTGTGTGAGCCTGGGATGGACACAGAGCCCAGGGTCTGTGTGTGAGATTGGGATGGGCACAGGGCCCAGGGTCTGTGTGTGAGCCTGGGATGGACACAGAGCCCAGAGCTGCCCGCAGCCCTGGGCAGCGCACACTTCCAGCGCCGTGGCGTGGCCGTGCCCCCAGAGCAGGGTGAAGCCCAGTGGTGTTACCCCTCTGTTTGCATTGCCCTGCCTCTCTCTGCAGTGCCTGGGAGGCCGGGGCCCTGCGGGAGCACTGTGGTTTATTGCTGGCCTGGCAGCCCAGCGCCGTGTCCCTGCAGCCCTCGGTAGCCTGCGGAGGTCAGCTGGCCGCGTGCCCGGCAGCGCCGGCTCCTCACACGGCCCCAGTCCCCCGGGACAGCTCCAGACGGCGGCTCCGTGCTGGGCTGAGGGCAGCCAGGCAGCCCCATCCGTGTGGGGTGAAGCAGTGGGTCACAGGAGCCGTTTGTCCCCGCGGTGCCAGCTGTGCCCCAGCCCGGCGCTTGCGTGGCAGCCGCTCTCACTCGGGTCCCCCGCAGCTCTGTCCCCCTGCCAGCCCCGCAGGAGGGTGACCCTGCCTCGCTCCTGCTCTGCAGCCCTGCTTGTCCCGCTGTGGCGTGCCTGCTGCAGGCTCCAGAGCTCGCTGTGCTCCCTGCAAATGCCCAAAGGTGTCCTTGACTGCTTTGATCAGTCTTGGCTTTGAGTGCAGCCCGAACCCAGAGGAGAGCAAGGAGATCAAACAGTGAGAGAGTCAACTTCTGGGTTTTGTGGTGGTTTGGGTCTTTTAGAACTTCTTTTCAAATAAAGGTTTTAGCATGTGTGATAGTGTGCTGCACCTAATTCTTGGGTTAAGCTGATAGCATGGATTGTTTGGGATGTGTAGCACCACCAGTGAAGCAACAACTGTTTTACCACACCCCACCTCCTTTCATTTCTAAACAAATAACAGTCACTCTCTTTAACAAGTAACTGAAATGTATAGCTAAAACCTGCCAGTTCCTGTGGCTGGTTTTCACGTTTCTCTGGGTGGAGCTGATTATTTTGGCTTAGCAAAAATCTTTCAGGGCACTTCTCCCATCCTATCCCACCCTCCTTCCTTTGGGAACTGCAGTGTGTAGCATCAGACCCGTGTGCCATCAAGGTGTTCTTCTTTGCAGATGTGCCACCCTCTCCCACACCCGAGGAAGAGAGAGCTCCATCTCCACCCCCTGAACCTGTTCTGAAAACTGAGCTGGAGCCTGCATCCACAGAGGTGAGAGCAGATCAGAGTGATTACCTGCCCTCGGGTAATGAGACAGGAGCTCTGCTTGCTCACAGTGCTGCCATGTCCCCCAGGTGTCAGCTGGAGGGAGGAAGAGGAAGAGGAGGCGCGTGCTGAAATCCAAGATGTTTATCGATGAAGAGGAAGGCTGCATGGGTAAGGCTGGCTGTGCCCTGCACTCACTCACTGGAGCTCACTGTATTGGCCACTTTAACAGGCTAGCCTCTCCCTGGCTGGAGAATCACAGCATCTCTTTGTTATCCCGCTTGGGGCTCCTGCTCCCAGACTGAGGTAACTGAGCCTCTGGTGCAGGCCTGGGTAGGGAGTCAGAGCTGGAGCTGAATCCTTACCCTTTTTGATTATTTGCAGATTTTCCTTCAGTTCTTTTCCCTTTTTTTCTGCCATCATGATTACCACCTTCATTTACTCTCCTCTCCAAAGCTGCAAGCTTTTAAAGATGCTACAGAAAGAGATTTAGGGTCTGGGATAAATTCTGGCTGAGATAACTTTGTTGGGTTTTTTTTTTCCCTTTGAGGATAAATCCAGAGTTGTGCAAAACTTGATTATATGTTAAAGAAACGTGGAGTATCCCAGATAAAAAGTTGGAGCTTAAATACTTCATAGGGTTTCTGTTTCTGCTAAGGGTGGCTCTGCTTTCAGAAGGGAAGAGAATTCCTACAGAAGCCAGAGGCTTTAAATTCCAGCCTGACTGGACTCTGCTTCCTCCTGTAGCCTGCAGAAAGCTGTGTAACACCACTGCATTCATTTCCTCCATCTCCTGACATTGAAGTAGAGCTGCAAACGTTCAGACTATGTTGGTTTGGGTTTTGGAGGATTGTTTTTGAGGCTTTAAACACATGAGAGCATGGAGTGTGTGTTTTGTAATGGTGTTGTCAGCTGGGTTGTGTGGGATGCTTTGATTCCCTGGCCTGGCTGGGCTGAGGGGATGTCAGTGGAGCTCAGGCCGTGCTGGGGAGGATGAGGTGCTGTTGTCCAGCTCCGTGGTGGTGCTGGCCATGCAGACTCTGGGCATTCCTGGCCCAGCCTCAGCCTGTGTGTGTGTTTGCACCTGTCTGCAGAGCTGCATCTTCTGTTTCCCATTAGCCTGGTGTGTCTCCTTCAGAGAAGCACAGAGCTGTGGCTCTCAGCAGCTGGCTGCACTGGGACTGAAATCCCCACTGCTGCTTTCTTGTCCAGGAACTGGGCTTGCACAGAGTTACTGACAGCTTTGGCTGGTTACCCTGAGGGGTGTTCTCCTCTCCCACCCCAGAGAGAGCCATTGAAATGGAAGGAAAACGGAACAAAACAGCATTAGATGGGGAGCTGGGTTGCACAGGCTCTGCATCCAGAGCACAGGAGTGTGTTTTCTGGGTTCAGCTGGGAATATTGCCTCTGTTTCTCTGCTCTTTATCCCCACAGGGTTTCATAGTCCCTTGGGAAATGCAGACTCCTGGTTTCACAGTTCACATCCCCTTTCCAAAAGGGGAATGCAAGGCCCTGCTGTGCCCTTGGGAGGCAGATCCTGTGGGATGGAGCTTGGTACTGAGGATCTGGCTGGGGAAGAGATGCTGCTTTCTCCACTAGAAATCCTCCAGCCTGCTGTGCAAAACATGCTGTCTGGCTGTTGTCCAGTTTCTCTTCTCCCTTCCATTCCACACCCTTTCCATGCACAGGCCTAACAATTCAAAGGCTAAACAACTTGCAAATCTCCCAGGCTAATGTGAATTTTAGTTATTCTTTGAAATAGAGGGGTTTCCCCCCTCTCCCTGCTCTTTTTATTTTTAATTCAACACTAGGTTTTTGAGAGGTTTTAATCCTAACAGTAGAATGAGGCTGTACTTTATATTTCTCCACTATTTTAAGTTATGGTTTTCACAATAGTTGCAATAGCAAGAAATTGGTGTCAAAAAGCAAAAGTGATTTAGGGATTAGCCCTGAGGGAAATTGAGCAATTAAAGTGTGTGTGGAGTAAAGCACAAGAAACATTCCTAGGCATCAACAGAAATCCATGGATTGAGGGCCTGCTCTTAGTCTCTAGTAAAGGGGAATTACTGAGGTTTAAGCTTGGGTGTTTCTACCTTGAACTTTCTAAAGCTTCAAAGGACACACATGGGCTTGGAGATTGGAGTTTCCACAGGTGCATTGGAGGGAAATTAGTGTTACAGCACTTTAGAGCTCCCATCCTTTGAGCCGCTGTGGTTCAGAGAGTCTGGCTGTGAGTGGGACATCAGTGACTGCGTCTCTGCACCCATGGGTGCTGCACATACACACTGCTGCAGTTCAGCTGAGACTGCAGCCAAAGACAGCTGATCTGAGCTGTGCTGCTGCAATTGGAGGGGTTAACTGCACACTTGAGGAGTTCCCAGCGGTTCCTGACAGGCTGAGAGCAGGATAAGGGTTTAAGTTCACCCAGTGGTCTGGGGAAGCTGCTCCCTGAGAAGCCTGCTGCCTCTCAAGGGAGATTGCTTGGTTTGCAGTCTGAGGTCCTGCTGGCTCTGCCCAGGAGGATTTCACAGCATTCCTCTTCCCAGTCCTGGTGACGTAGGAAACCTTATTTAATTTGATGCATTAATACAAGCGAAAGCCAGCTTCCCAGAAGAAGGGAAGTTAAGACATCTGTTTAAAAGAATAGAGTTGCTAAAGAAAAATGGCTTACTAGAAGAATCCCAGAGCACTGCTGGGAAGGCTGATCTGAGGGCATTTGCTGGGATGTGACGGTGTCTCCCCTCAGTGGGGCTGACTGCAGTTTAATTTCCGTGAGGGTGTTTTATGTCCCTGGGCTTTGCGTGGCCGGACGCTGACAGCAGCGAGCTGGCGCTCCCCTTCAGGCAGAGCCCTGATTGCAGACAGGGCTGGGGGCTGATCTTTCATAAAGCATTGCTTTGTGCTTGCCCTCCTTGGCCACCTCTGTGGAACAAAGCTGCCCCGAAGGCTTTGTGCCCCTGGAGGTGGGTGGTGTCTGCTTCGCTCTCCCCTAGCTGTCCAATGCGCTGGTGAGAGCAGCCTGGGGATGTCTCCAGGCTGTCTTGCCTGGATTGCTGGAAAATCTGATTGCTTTGGCCCCTGTGGAAATGGGACCGAGTCAGAATGGTGGGGTTTAGCCATAAAGTAGATGTTCCATTGCCTAGTGCCAAACTACTGATTCTGATCTCCTTGAGATTCATCACTTGCTGATGGCTGCTGGTCAGCCTTTGCCATGTGAGTTAGGATCTCAGGATCACTGGCTTGGAAAAGCCCTCTAAGGTCATTGACTTCAGCACTGCCAGGGCAACACTGGCCCATGTCCCCAAGGGCATCCACACAGCTTTTAAATCCCTGCAGGGATGGGGACTCACCACTGCCCTGGGCAGCTGTGCCAGGGCTGGACAGACCTTTCAGGGAAGGAGTTTTCCCTCATACCCAACCTAAACCTCCCTTGGCACACTCAAGGTCATTTCCTACTGCTTAACTTGGGACTCAGTTCCTGTGTCTGACACGTGCTCCTTGAACCCAAAGTGTTCCTTCCCATGAGTGCAGTGGGAAGGCTGCACTGGGGAGGTCTTTGTGTAAGAATGGCTAAACCATCATCATCATCCTCTGCTCCCTTCCCTGTTGTTTCCACCAGTGACTGAGAAGGTTTACGAGAGCGAGTCCTGCACGGACAGCGAGGATGAATTCCCCAAGCCCAAGGCACCGGCCCCACAGAAACAGCCCGTGCTGCCCACCAAGAGGGAGCCAAAGGAGGAAAGGAAGAACCCAAAGAAAGGGGCAGCTCCTGCCAGCAGAGCCAACAAGCAGGTCTCCATCACAGGCTTTTTCCAGAAGAAATGAACTCTGGGTCTGGCTCCTCTTGGTAGCTTGGGAGTGTTGCTCCCATTTTCGTGTGGCTCTCTGCAAGCTGCTGCTGCTTGTGGGGCCAACATGCAAGCCCTGGTTATGCAAGGTGCCCTGCTTACTGTGTAAGGAAGCCCTCTGGACTAGATTTTGTATCAGAGACAAGTCTTTATTTGTTACTGCAATCATTTCAGTCATCTTCACTAGGCAGTGTGGGAACTGCCAGCTCGAGGCAACATGCAGAGGACCTCTTGAAAGGCTGTTGAACCTGTTCACATGAAATTGTATTTTTTTAATCACCCCTTTGGTGCTAATTAGGAGGGGAGGTGTGGTGTTTTCCTCCCCTCTTTGTACACCCCCAGCTCTTCAGATTGGTTCACATTGGGTGGCAGCAGCAATGTAGCAGGTCAGACACAAATACTGAACATCTGCTTCAGCTTTAACTGAATGAAATTTACTTCATTTTCCCCCTAAGACTGGTAAATAGTTTTTGCTCTGCCTTTCATAATCTATTTTTGGACAAAGCAGTGCATATAAAATTTTCTTACTCTCTTCTTCCTTGAACTTGTATCCTCTGTAACTTGCTCAGATGCCTAATTATAGACTGGGACACTGTTGGTGTTCTGTCTTTACAAAAACATCCTTGAGGCTTCCCACCCAATTGGCTCTGGAGTGATTGGGGGAAGGCTTTGCTGTTATTGGGAAAGAACTGATCTTCAGCCTGGGAGGCCAGTGAGCCAGAGGGAAGGGTGATGAGAGGGCACTGCTGATAACACCAGGCAGGTACCAGGGAGCAGCACGAGCTGCATTGCAGGCTTTGCAAGTTTGGGGTTGCCTGAAGGGTTATTTTACAGGCGTGAACCAGACAAGAGAAGAGATTTTCCTTGGACATCTCATCACCTGCCTGCTGAAGGAAGAGTGCCACGGCACATGGTCCTGAGGAACCTGTTGTGGAGAGGAATAAAGCACAGCAATCCTGTTAACCACAAAGGAGCTCTTGGTCTGCGCCTCCTGCTTGGCTGCTGCTGGGGCTGACAGACCCATGGCAAAGCTTTTCCAGAGGGGTGATGCTGAGCCTTCCTGAGCCTTGGGCTGCTGAGTGCTCCCAGGCAGGGGCTGGTGGACAGGAGCTGCTGCACCCCAGCAAACCCTGTGCTGTGGCCTGGCAAGAGAGTGATCAGCCTTATTCTGGTTTATTGAAAAAGTTTAACTGTGGAGAGCAAAACCCACCCTGCCACAGGGGTTCTGTTGTTTTAGGTGGAGTTGAGGGGGTATTTTTAAAGGCAATGAGAACAAATTCCATTAAACACAGTTTTGTTTTGGCTTGGTTTTTTTTTTTGATTTTATTTGTCCTTATTCATTAAATGTGTCAAATTCTGATTTCCAAGGATTGTTGTGGTATTTGACTGCATGGGAGTCAAAGACATGTGCTGGTGAAGTGGGTAAAGATTTCTTCATCAACACCAGGGCTGGAAGCTTTCAACGGAGTGTTTTAGGGGATCTGAAACCTCAGAACAGCCGGATTTGTATGGAGTTGGAGCCCTGGAGTGTCACTGCTGTGGCAGCAGGGGCCAGGCCGGGTGTCCTGGTGCTCCTGCCGCTCTCCCGGAGCTGTGGCTCCACCCCGACTGCTGCCGCCACCAGCGGGACGTCACACGGCCCTTCCTGCGGGAAATGACCGAATGTCTGCAGCAGCAGGACCTAGCAGAGGCATGATCTCATACTGCCCGCTCCACGGGCTGCCAGCCCCAGGGGCGCTTCAGCTCCCTGCATGCTGCCTTGGCCGAGGCTGGCGTGTCCCCAGGGCACGCCTGGGAGCAGGAGTTGGGGCTGGAGAGAGGGAGAAGGGCTCCCTTGAGGGTGGGGTCACTGCTCTGGCACCCAGGGGCTGCAGGGGTGCACAGTGTCCAGGAGCCATCTCCCACCTCGGGCTGTGGTACTGGCGGAGCTCGGTCCCAAGCTCCTCCTGGACATGCAGAGGTCTTTATACCCATGTATGGATCGTTCACAGCTAGAAATCCAATCCCAGGCGATCTGCTCTCCTTGTCCCCCTGTATCTCCCTTCCCACCACATTTACACCCTCGGAGCAGCCTCAGAAGAAGCAGTGGGAGAGGTTCATCCAATGAAGTGCAGTTTAGGGTGTTTGCTCCCTAACAGCCTTATTTCAGGCAGAGGAATTGTCATCCTTGTTCTCCAGGAGCACCGAGGAGTTCCCCTGTCAGACACTGCGGGCTGGAACCACTGCTGCACTGAGATCTCCTTGGACAAGGTGGTTCCCAGCCAGCTGCCCCGAGGGATGCAAAAGCCCCATCCCATGTTCAGGAGATGGCTGGGCTGGTTTATAACCCTCCTTGCACAGGGCAGGGCCTGCAGACACAGCCCTTGCTGCCCGGGCAGTGTGGAGACGGGAGCCGAGGGTCCAAGGAGGGTCGCTGGGCAGGGCAGGAGGGTGTCCCGGCAGCCTGCTGGGAATTGCTGTGCTCTCCCACAGGCCGTGCCAGCCCGGCCCCAGGCACGGGAGCAGGGAACAGCAGGGCCTTATAAGGAAGCAGAATCCCTCAAGACAATCCCACAATCCCTGACAAGACAGCGGGACCAGCCAGAGCCGTGCCTCAGTGCCGACACTGCGGAACCAGCGAGCCCAGCGCGGCGGCAGAGCTCCAGGGCCATGCAGTGTGCCTGATTCCCACCCTGCCTCCAGCCCAGAGCACTGAGGAATTCCTGGGACACCTCCAGGATGGGCTCTCCAAACCTCCCTGGGCAGTGCCAGTGCCTGAGCACCCTTTCCATGGGGAGATTCCTGCTGCTGTCCAACCTCAGCCTGCCCTGGCCCAACCTGAGACCGTTCCCTCTCCTCCTGTCCCTGTTCCCCCCGGCTGTCCCCTCCTGTCAGGAGCTGTGCAGAGCCACAAGGTCCCAGCTGAGCCCCTGCCCAGCTCCCTCAGCCTTTCCTGGGGCTCCATTCCCTTCCCAGCTCTGTTCCCTGCCCTGGACACGCTCCAGCCCCTCCGGGTCTCTCCTGGCAGGAGGGGCCCCAGCACAGCCCAGGGCCATTGGCCTCTTGCTCACCTGGGCTCACCTGGGTTTGTGTCCAGCCACTGGTACCCCCAGGCCCTTTTCCAGCCTTCCAGCCCCTCTGCCCCGGCCTGGAGTGCTGCCTGGTTCTTCCTGCATGGGAATGGGGTGCAGAGAGGTGTGGGTGCTCCTGCCCAGGTGAGCCAGGGCTGAGCACAGGGACATGGCTGCTGCCTGAGCCAGCCCAGGGAGCCTCACTGAGACCTTGGCCTGGGAGAGGGGAGCGGAGCTGCAAAACCAAAGGTGGAAAAGCGTCCGTGGGACTTTGGAGATGGCTTTTCCACATCCTTCCTCCTGCAGTGGGTACCACATCCCTTCCACTCCCGTGCTGGGCATCCCATCGCACCGGGGCTGTGATGCTGGGCAGGATCAGCCATCCTGCCTGGCTGCTGAGCATCCCACCTCGGGGCCGAGCATCCCCCCGGATGTGTGCACCTCCTTCCCCCGGGCCGGGCATCCCACCCGGCTGCTGAGCATCCTCTCTCGGGGCACGGAGCCCCGCAGCCCGGTGCCGTCCCTCATGTGGCCACATGTGCGGGTGGCTGTCGCGGGCTGTCCCCGGAGCCGCCCGGCCCGGCCCGGCGCTGTTTACTGCTTCACCCAGCGCTTCCTGGGCTGGTGGCTGAAAATAGATATTTTTAACCTTTTAAAAATAGAAAGTCTCGCAGAACAGCAGCTCCTGTTTTTCCATTCCCTTCTCGTTTCTTCTCAGGGCGACGGAACCCGAGCCGGGGGCGGCGGGACGCGGCCCCGTAAACAGGCTCCGCGAAAGGGGCACCGGGGACAGCACACGTGTGCCTGGAGCGCGAAAAGAAAGGTAAGAGAAAGAGGGAGAGAAAAAAAAAAATCAACTAGAAAGGCCGGCCACTTTTCACACGGAGCCTTATTTGGTATTTTCATGAAAAGTTATATCTTCACACTGTAAAAAACGCCACTTATTACTCATGCTTTACTAGGTAAGTGTGTTTTCCTTGGCAGCCGGCGCTCTGGGGTTTTTTTCTCACTTCACTACTGCCGTACACGCTATTTCGAAGGTTTCATTAGTTTCTCCATCGGAGCTGGCGCTGCTGCCGCTGTCTGAGGCCGGGCTGTTAAAGCCGGCCCAGACACCGCCGCTGTTTGTTCGGCACCTCGGGGCTGTGAAACCCCAGCGCGGGGCCGCGGGGACGCGGCTGTCACCGCTGTCACCTGCCCTCCGTGCCGCGCTGGGGCAGCGCTGTCCCCTGTCACAGAGCAGGGGTGCCACGCCATCCCCTGGTGGCTGCAGGTGCCTGGATGTCACCCGACCCCATGAAACGCATCCGTGTCACCCCCTCCTCGTGACCTCTGTGCAGAGCGGCATGCCACCCTCTCCCTGCTGTCACTGCGGTGTCACACTGTCCCCACACCTGTGGGTGTCACCAATGCCCGTGCACTGCCTCTGCGTGGGCATCAGCCAGCCCCTGGGCCGTGCCACCACTGTGGGCAGCCACCACCTCGTCCTCGGGGTCACTCCCAGGGCCATCAGCCTGTCCCCACGGCTGCGACATGCCCGTGGGTGTCCCAGGCTCCCTGCACACACACGGATGTCCCCAGGGCTGTGACATGCCCGCGCGTGTGCCCGTGTCCCAGGGTCCCTGAACACACACAGGTGTCACTTTGTCCCCAGGGCTGCGACATGCCCGCGCGTGTGCCCGTGTCCCCGCAGAGGCCCGGCGTGTCCCCTGCAGCCCCCTGGTTCCCCGCTGGGGACAGCGGGCGGTGTCGCAGCCCCGTGGCCGCTGCCGCCCCCGGGCCGCCTGGCCGCGCTCCCCAGCCGCTCTCAAAGCCAGCTTTGTGTTTCACAGCCAGGCCCTCGCTTGGCACACGATTTTAATTAGAGTCTGGTTACACGGCTCGGCAGATGTGGAATGTATTTCTTAGCCCAGGTGGAATAAATCTATTGCCATAAAAACCAACCCCCCCCCGTTATTAAACTCTCCCTTCTAAATAGCCCAGTATTGAGATGCACAGCCCCCCGCCCCCCCGCCCGCTCCCCCTCAATGCAAAGCCTTTTCTAAGTGCTTAATGAGCTTTAATTTTATTATATTCCCTGCCTGCATGCAACCGGCTTCTGGTGCTGGCGCGGGCTCCGGCTCCCGGCCCCTCTGCCAGGGGTGCAGGGGCTGGTCAGCCCCGGGCCGGGGCCTTGGGGTGCCCACCGGGGCTGCTCAGGCTGGGGACACCCATCGTGGCATCCCCGGGGACAGGGGACAGCTGCCCGCAGCTGGAGCCCGTGGGGCCGAGGTCCCGGTCACCGCAGGGACAGCTCTGCCCTTGGCGGGTCCCTTGTGGTGCCTGGGATGTCCTGGGGATGGCACAGGGTGCGGGGCAGTGCCAGGGCCCAGGTGACAGGGGCTGTGTGCCCGGGATGTCCTGGGGATGGCACAGAGGGTGAGGCTCCATCGCTCTGAGCAGTGCCATGGCCAGCGATGGCAAATTCAAAACTCACTGCCGGGGGAAAACCCAGCCAGGAAGCAGCAGCTGCTTCCCAAGAGCCCATCGCTCCCTGCCGGGACCAGGGCTGCACAGGGGAGAGGCTCTGCCCTGCTGGCGTCAAAGCGAGGACCAGAGACCAGGGCAGAGCTTTGTCACCCACCTCAGCGCTCTGCTGAGCCTCCCAAATAGCTCCAGGATGTCTGAAAACTGAAACAAGGAGAGGGGGAAAAGAGGAGGACATGGGAGAGGAGCATGCATGGAGTCCATCCCACAGGAGGAAAAGAGGAGGCCATGGGAGAGGAGCACGGAGCACACGCAGAATCCATCCCATAGGATCACTGAGATGTCATTTCACACAACTCTTCCACAGGCATCCCCCGCTGCACCCTCCCTCCCCAGGGTGTTTGAAGAACAAAATGCCAGGATTTGTGCCTGCAGGAGGTTCCTCCTCCCTCCCCACACCTCGGGGAAAGGGAATGAAGCCGCAGGCCGTGCGAGGAGCGGAGCCTGAGCCCTGCGCACAATTCCCAGCTGGGAGCCTTGGCCGTGGGCTCCCCCAGGGCTGTTCCCCCAGCTGCCTCTCCTCTGGCTGGGAATGGGCAGCCCCTCGTGTGCCAAGGAGCTGAGGATGACGTTATCCCCTCCCAGGGCAGGTGTGGGGAGCACGGCTGCTCCCTGGGTGCAGAGCCCCAGGGCCATGGGGGACCAGCCCCACCATGAACAGGGACCCCAGGCTGGGGGACAGCAGCACCTTGAGCTGTCCTGGAGCCCCGAGCAGGGATCAGGCTGCTCTGCTGCTGCAATCTCCAGAGGAAAGAGCTGGGAGCCAGAGCTGAGCTGAGGAAAACACAGCTTCTGTGATCTCACAGAGGAAATGAACAGCTAGAAAGGGTTAAATTGCCATTTCAAAGGCACAGCCTTCCTCAAAATCCCTTTGGATGAATAACCCTGGCCTGGCCCTTTTTGGGGAACAGGTCAGCATTGGGTGAGGCTGATCCAGAAATCCCACGCCAGTCCTGTGACCTCTTGCTTGTTAGCAGGTCAACACAACCTGGAGAGTTTGCCCTGGGAACTTTGGGTGTCCCTCACAGGCTGGGGCTGCTTAGATGAAGGGCCAAATTTTATTCATCTCTAATCAAGCTTTGTGTTCTTGTTGGTAAGTCACACTCAGCTCCAAAGGCCAATAATCCATGCTGGAAGGCAGCACAGCCCTCTGCAGCTTTCCCTGGCCCCCTCTTGGCCCAGGGGCTGATGGCTGGTGATGCAGGCACTGGAAGCTCCAGCCCCTGTGGAACTGGCCCTTCCTGACCCCAGGGAAGCTGGGGGGGCAGAACAGTGTGCAGCTCCCTCCGTGCCTGCCCAGGCCATCCCGGCCCCCCTGTGCCCTGGGGAGGAGCAGGACCCACGCTGGTGTCTGTGTCACCTCTCAGGAGTGCTCAAAGCACCCGGGAAGGGGATCAGTGTTTGCACTCATTTTCCAGGGCCCATCTTCCTGCACAGAGCAGGAGCCGGGAGCCTGATGGGGTCTGGGGGAGCCCCCTGGGTCCCTCTGCAGCCCCCTGCCAAATGCAGCCCTCAGTGAGCACAGCTCCCCTCTCCCAGGCTTTCCTGTGAACACTGCGCCCTCCAGCACTCAGCACCAAGCTAAAAACAGCTGTATGGACAGGTGGGGTAAAAAAAAAATTAAACCCCAAATTCTGGGCTGTTTGGATAGACACTGACACTGCAGGTGATGCTGTGGGAACACCTGCCTACGTTTCCCATCTAGACAGTTTTCTTGGAGACCTGCCTGCCCACCCCTTTTTGACCTGTGGGTTTAATGCCTGGTGTTTCCCCTTGCCTGGAGGCTGGAGGATGCATTGCTGGGGTTATCCTGGAGTTCATCCCTGAGTGGGGCTCTGTTCCATGGGGTGTGTGTCTGTTTGGGGGTCTGATGCCATGGGGCATGGCAAGGGAAGCTGCCAGTCCTCACCACTCAGCCCCAAAGCTGGAAGAGGAGCCAAGAGATGTGGCCAAGCTCTCTTTCCCTGCCCCTTGTCCCGGTATCTAACGGTCCATCGGGATTATTTGCACTGTCCGTGCAGCTGGGAGGCAAAAGGAGGTGTCTGGGCCAAGCAGTCCCTCCTTACTTCATTTTCAACTGTTTGCAAAGCCCCTGATCAGACGACCCAGATGGTGCTAAATGGCCATGAAGGGCCATTAGACAGTGGGTCATTGTCGTGCTCCTTGTGTTAGATAGTTGTGATGGGCCTGAACTAATTAATTTCTACCCAAAAAAGTAGCACTGAATCATGGTCCTTTGGCAGCACTGGTGAGAAGGAGTTGTAATCAAGTTTTGGCTTTATCCAGCCTGTACAAACAGGGATCTCTGCTGGAGCCACACACTTCCATGGCCACGGAACAGGGGAGCTAGGAAAGCCACGCAGAGGTTCAGCCAGAGTGATCTCCTCATCCCACGGGGCAGGAGAGCCTTGGGACAATCCAGCAGCTCCTCTGTGCCCTGGGTCTGTCCTGCCCCCGCTCTGGAATGCCCACATTTGGGAAATCTGGGGATGGGCCCGGGCCAGGCCTCCTGCAGGAGGAGAGGCCTCTGGGGCCGCACTGTGCCATGCCAGCCGCGTCTCCTCCGTCCCTCCTTTGGCTCCAGCTGCCACCTCCGAGGGTTTCCCTGCTTTTCTCATCACCCCCTTCTCAGCACCAGCCTTCCAGGAAGCCAGGGGCCTTTGCCAGTGTCCTGACTTGCTGGCACAGCTTCTCTCTGCAGGGATTTCTTTGTTTCCTCATCCTGGGGGTGTCGAGCTTCAACAAGGCTGGAGACAGGGAAATGTGATCCCGTTCCCCCAGCAGGGCTTGGACACCCTGCCAGATTAGGTACATCCTGAGCTGCTCCTGCATCCCAGAAGGTGAAGGAACAGGAGAAAAGTGTGATTACAGACACATTTCTGTGTGAGAAGAGACAGGAAACGTTAGGACTGTTTAGTCTGGAGGGGAGGCAGGTCTGTGGTGGCGCAAGAACAGCCCGAGAGCCCTGCAGCACTGACAGTCCTCTGCTTCCTCCATTTCTTGTCCCAAAAAAAGAAAAGGATGTGCAGAGGAGAGTGGATGCAGGAAAATGTTCTCCCAGTAGGTCTCAATGGAGAGATTTTAAGGGAAATCCCATCCTTTTGGGGAGAAATCCCTCCCTTTGACTGGGGAAGGGTGATACAAGAGCACACATCCCAATTCATTGGGAGATGCCTAAAAATGCAAACCAACTCCAGAGCTGAGGGCTTCCCACAGGACCCTGGGAGCAGCACCAGCCCCTCTCTGGTGTGGATTTCCCCTGGGACTGCCCAGGCTGAGCAGAGTCTGTCCCTGTGGGCAGCAGGACTCCAGCAGGCACCACCAGGAAGGGGAAACATGAAGGTGAAAGTGGATGTTTTTCATGCCTGAAACCCCCATGCAATGGAAAAGAGCCGGGCCAAGGAAGTGAGTGTAGCTGGCAATTATATAGACATATAGTTTGGAGAAGTGTTTTGACTAACCTGATAATGCAGCATGGAATAGCACGGCTCTGATGTAAAAAAGCCCTGAGACCCCAGAGGGGGAGCCAAGATTTTCAGTGGTGACTTGCCATCCATCCCAGAGCACACAGCCACGGGGGCATTCTGACTGGATGGGACCCCGGGAGCTCCCTGGTCCAACCTCTGTCTCCAGGCAGGGATAACTGGAGTTCCATCAGGGTGTTCAGGGCTGTGCCCAGGATAAGGCTGGTTTCTGCAAGGATGGGTCGCTCCTCCCTCAGTGCCAGTTCCAGCTTTTCTGAAGGGGAGAAGGTTTTTGGCATGTCTTCCAGCTGAACCAGGTCCTGCCGGCGCTGGGGACCCAAACAGGACCCAGTGCCCAGAGCTCTCTGCAGAGACCGGGGGTGTCTCAGCACGGCTGCACCAGCCAGGGGAGATCTGGGGCTCAAACACATCCCAGCAGGGCACAGAGCATGGCAGGAGGGCTGGCACACACACAGCTCCCAGGGAAAGAGCAGCAGGAGCTCTGAGTCCTGCAGGACCCGCAGCAGCACCGCCCCACGCCCCTGGCTGGGAGCTGGGGAGACTGGAAAGGTCTTTTCCAGCCCCAACAATTCCAGGCTTCCATCGCGGCCTCCTCTGCAGCCGCAGCCGGGCTGCCCCTCGCCCGCAGACGTGCACCCGGTGGGAGGTGGCAGTGCCGGGGCGCGGTGTCGCCGTGTCCCCGCGTCCACCCCGCCCGCAGCCCGGGGTCCCGCCGGGCCGTGCCTGCGCACGGACGGACGCACGGACACGGACGCACGGCGAGCCAGGCGCTGGCTTCTGCCCCGCGGCTGCTGATCCGATTAAAATGGTTAATCCCAGCGGTGCCCCCTCGCAGGGGAGAGCAGGCTCCTGGCAGGGCTGGCTGGGCATCCTGGGATCACTGACACTGCCGCAGGCAATGCTCGCTGCATTCCCACAGCTCCATCCCGCCTGCAGCCCGTCCCAGTCCCGGTGCCTGGCACAGCCCCTGTCTCCGGCAGTGCTGCTGTGTGTGCGGCGCTGGGCTGGCTGTGCCTGGGCTCGGGGTCCTGGCCCAGCTGGGAGTGCCCCCGAGGTCTGGCTGTGCCTGTCCTGGCCCCAGGACAGCCCGCATGGGCTCAGGTATCCTGTGGGTACCTGCGGGAGCCTCGCCTGGCCCAGGCAGAGCAGAATTTGTGCGGCTTCCCTCCCAGCCCTCGCCATGACCCCGCCGGGGCAACCGCA